>NC_051041.1:2500-67500 GCF_904848185.1 Acanthopagrus latus | reverse complement strand
TTGATTAATGTTTGTGTCACATGACAACACATGCTGACAGTTTCTGTATTTTTAATATGTCACAACCAGTCAAAGTGGTACAATAAGTGTTTAAATGTTAAAAACTTTAACAATACCTACAAAATCAACAGTACATGCTACAGTTTTAAAACTTTCACCAAACTGTTGCCCCAATACTGCTGAAACTTTAGTCCACTTAAACTCATTACAAATTATGAAGTCCATCACTCAGTTTTTTGTTTCTCAGATTTTTGATTTATCAAAAATTAAGCCTACAGTACATCAAAATGTTTGACTGTAAACAGTACTGTAAACATATACTATCAAATTCTTACTAAATACATTTTCAGTCTTCCTGATAAAATAATATTTTGGACTCATGGTTGATGAAGTTTGGCAAATCTCAGAATTTTTATCTCAAAAACAAAAACATCAGATTTTCTCTTATGAAGCAAAACAGAGTTAAAAACAAATCACCAACATTTACATGCTGTCAAGATACAATTTATGTATTATCAGATTTTTGTTCAGGTAACAGAATTTCTAACATTTTGACCATTTTTTTAAATCTGCCTTGACAACAGCTGCCTTGACAGTGACTCCCTGAGTCAACAAATGAAGCTACACAGCAGGTCTCACTTCCAGCCGATTAGCTCAGTGAGTTAGGAGCTGGTTCTTGGTATTAGGGGTTGTGGGTTTGAGACCCAGCAAGGATGATGATGATGATGATGATGATGATGACGACAAATCAAAATGTCAGATGTCCTCAACATGAAGCCCAAGACAATTGTCCTGATGGTGGCATCACAGCAAGCCTCTAAATTAAATAAAAACAAATAGCTTGGACCGGACCATGGGTGAAAGCTAACCAAATTTTGCATAAAGGTCCAGTCTCATGCCAGATTACCTCAGCTGTAAACACAAGCCAATAGTCCTGATGGTGGCGCTACAGCAAGCGTCTAAAGTTCAAAACATTGAAAATTCATAACAAATCAACCATAGTTTCAGAACTTTCATCAAACTGTAGCCTCAATACTAAAGAAACTTTTGTACATTTAAACCTATTAAAAAATCATGAAGTCTATCACTCAGTTTTTTTTTAGTTTAAACTGTAAAACTTATGAAAACCTGTCTCCTCCCACAATTTTTGCCTAAAGTGCATGAAAGTGTTTGACTATGAACGCTACTGTGAACATATACCTGCAAATTCAATATTCATGAGAAAATTCAACATGTTTTAGAGTCATGGTAGATGATGTTTGAAAAATATCAGAATTTTATCTATTTTTTTAAAAAGAAATTAAATTTTTTTTTACCTTTTTGAGAACATTTTGAATTCTGTTGTCATGTGAATAATTGCAGTCAATGCAAGCAGCATTTTTAAACATTTTTAAACATATTCACTTATGGAGCAAATCAATCATTTTTAAAAACAAATTACCAATATCTCCATGCTGCAATATGTGTATTTTCAGATTTTTGTCTTGATAACTGAATTTTTTACAATGGTTTCAAATCTGCCTGCACAACAGTGAATGGCTTACTCAATTTGTGAAGCCACTGTTGTGTTGCCACTTGCCAATTAGCTCAGAACGATAGATGAAATAAGATCTTTGGTTCCAGAAGTTGTGAGTTCAAGCCTCCAAAATAAACATCGTTGTCAACTGTCTTGTCTTCTTATTCTCCTGTTTGTTGCTCAGAATTGTGTAAAAAAAATTGCCAAAAATAGCCAGGAACTGACCCATTGCTGCGCAGCAGCTATAATTCTCTGTTTGTGTTTTCAGGCTGCAGCCAGTCTCTTCTCAGGTGACTCCCCTGTGACCTCTGGACCAATCATCTCTGACATCACAGAGGTGGCCACACCCATAGCGGAGGATGTGGTTAGTGATTGGACAGACACAGGGTAAGAACCAATCACATAATTTCCAGTACAGTCAGTGAGTCTGTGATATCAAACCCTGCAGTGGATCAATAACAGAGCACTCAATGAAGGTTTGTGCTCAGTTCATCAGATGTAACTTTGATGAAACTGCCCTGTGTCCTGCTAAGCCTCGCCCTTTGGTCAAGATATGTAGTTAGCCATGTTTGTTTTGGTTTGTTTATCTTTTGTGTTTGTATCGCAGTCCTGTGAACATATCTACTGATCACAATCTGTTGATCACAATATAAAGATGACCAAAAGATCTAATATGGCCATGGTCATGGTGTTCAGGTAGTCGCTAAAGGTTTGTTTTCTTGTGATTGGTCAATTCTCTGCCTTTTTCACCTGCAGAAAGAGCCAGTCGGTGAGTGTCAAAGAGGAGCCAGCCAGTCCTGAAGTGGAGGAGGTGTGTCCTGTCCTGGAGGGTGGGACTTTACCTATGGACACGCCCCTCTCCCCCACCACCTTCATCAACTCCATCCTACAGGATGAGACGCAGCTGACCCCCACCACCTCCACCTGTAACCCCACGACAGGTAACTAACACCTCCAACCAAACCTACGATAGGTAACTAACATCTCCAACCAAACCTATGACAGGTACGCTATATTGCCAAATGTATTGGCTCACCTGCCTTCACTCGCATATGAATTGTGTGACATCCCATTCTTAATCCATAGGGTTTAACATGACGTCGATACCTTTGCAGCTATAACAGCTTTAACTCTTCTGGGAAGGCTTTCCACAAGGTTTAGGAGCGTTGATGGGAAGTTTTAACCATTCTTCCAGAAGTCAAGCCCAAAGGTGTTCTGTCAGGTTGAGAACAGGACAGTGTGCAGGCCAGTCAAATTCATCCACACCAAACTCTCTCATGTCTATATGGACCTGCTTTGTGTACTGGTTCACAGTCATGTTGGAACAGGAAGGGGCCATCCCCAAACTGTTCCCACAAAGTTGGGAGCATGGAACTGTCCAACACCTCTTGGTACGCTGAAGCATTCAGAGTTCCTTTCACTGGAACTAAGAGACCAAGCCCAGCTCCTGAAGAACAACCCCACACCATAATCCCCCTCCACTAAACTGTACACTTGGCACAATGCAGTCAGACAAGTACTGTTCTCCTGGCAACCGCCAAAATCACACTCGTCCATCAGTCATCGACTCCAGTGGACTTTCTTTCTGAAGGTGTTTTAAACAAATGAGGAGTCAGTTTATGGTCAGTGTGTTCAGGATATGATGCAACAAATAACAAAAACAGAACAATAATCATTTAGTCTATAAATCTCTCTGATTATGTACAGGTTTATGTGACAATGTCAGAGATTTTCAGTGAGTCCCAGACCTGTGGACAGTTATTCAAGATTCAAGATTCAAGAAAACTTTATTTATCCCGAGGGAAATTGTCGTGCAACAGTAGTAAAACAAAGTGAGAAAGGAATACAAAAGTAATAAATAATAGTAAAGTAATAAATAAACAAGTTACTAAGTACACAGAATGTAAACCAACAGTGAGCAGCATAAAACTGAAATAAAAAGTACACAATAAGATTGAATAAAGTGACAAGTGGTATAAGGTGATAAAAATAATACATTTAGCAGCAGCATGAAATAGCAGCAATTTACTAAGTCCAGTGCAGGAGATTTACAGGGTCCAGTGCACACTCAATAAGTGATGGAAGTGATAGGGAATGATATTGATTTGATTTGGCTCAGGTGACAGTGTCTCCACTGTCCCTCCCGCGACCAGAGGTGGATGCATTAAACAGTCTGATGGCCTGAGGGAGAAAAGACTTCCTCAGGCGCTCCGTGTTACATCGGGGTGGGATGAGTCTGCTGCTGAAGGTGCTGCTGTGTGAGTTTAGCACCTGGTGGAGAGGGTGAATGTTGTTGTCCAGGATACTATGCAGTTTGCACAGCATCCTCCTCTCAGACACCACCACCAAAGAGTCCAGTTGGACCCCTAGGACGGAGCCAGCCTTCCTGATGATCCTACTGATCTTGTTGGCGTCTGCTGCCCTCAGCCTGCTGCCCCAGCACACAACCCCAAAAAAGATGGCACTGGCTACCACCGACTGGTAGAACATCCTCGGCATGATGTTGCAGACATTGAAGGACCTGAGTCTCCTCAGGAAATAGAGTCGGCTCTGGCCCTTCTTGTACACAGCCTCTGTGTTCTTGGCCCAGTCCAGTTTGTTATCCAGGTGGACTACAAGGTATTTGTAATCCTGGACCACCTCAACAGTCACACCGTTGATGGAGACAGGTGTGTGTGCGGCTTTCCTCCTGCGGAAGTCCATCACCAGCTCCTTTGTCTTAGTGGTGTTAAGATGCAGATGGTTATTCTCACACAATCGACGAAGGAGTCCACAACGCCCCTGTACTCCTCCTCCTTCTCCTCACTGATACAGCCAACAATTGCAGAGTCGTCCGAGAACTTCTGCAGGTGGCAGGTCTCAGAGCGGAACTGAAAGTCCGAGGTGTACAGGGTGAACAGAAATGGTGAGAGAACAGTTCCCTGTGGTGCCCCGGTGCTGCTGACCACAGTGTCAGACACACCGTCCTGCAGTCTGACATACTGTGGTCGACCTGTCAAATAGTCCGTGATCCAGGAAACCAGGTGAGGGTCCACCCGTATCGCCGTCAGTTTGCTCCCGAGCAGGGCAGGCCGGATGGTGTTGAACGCACTGGAGAAATCAAAAAACATGACTCTGCTGAACCTTTGTGTGTATTGACGATGATCAGATGTCTCTTATTCCTGTCTCTCTAGCCAGTCCTGTTGTTGTGATGAGTCCCACCTCCACCGGGCCCCTCCCATCAGCCCCAGCCAGCCAATCTCCTGCCTCTGTTCCCACCTCAACTGTTGCCTCGAGCTCCGCAAAACCTCAACAAAAATGTCAGACCATCGCCTGCATCGACAGGTAAGTCTTTAACACCTGCCTCATGTTAGTCAGGGTGGCTGCAGGTCATCTTACCTGCTGGAGTTACCTGTTGAATGTTTTCACCCACTTGTTTCACCCCCACCTCCCTGACCTTACCCAGAATGCCATGCAGCCTTCAATTGTTTTGTCTGTGATAAATGTGTAAAGTGAACCAGCAGCATGTTTGATATTCATTCTTAGATTTAGTCCCTTTAAGGGTCAGGTGTGTCATTAAAACCCCTGTGCTTCCCTCAGACCCCGCCCCCCTCCCTCTGCAGGTGGACTCTCACCTGACGTTCGGCACTTCTTATCAACACGACCTGAAAAGTGAATGAAGAACATTTTAAATATTAGGCCGTTTTAAAGGATTAGTCTGGTGATAACCTCTCTGTGACTCTTTGTTCAGACTCAAACCAGCAGTTCTTTATTAAATCACATCAATGAGCTGCACGTGTAGCGCTGACTAAAGATTTGAGGCTTTCACCATTGCCATGGTAACTGATATCCCAATCAGTATCTGCAAGCGTTTGGGTTTTTTTGTTTATGTGGATTTTGAGGACAAAGAAGATGTGGTATCTGCTACACTGAGAAAGAAGCAAACAATATGGATTGAGATACAAGTAATTAAAACCAGATGATACAAGCACACAGATTGACTGTCCTGATGAGGGAGCATTTCTGCTGAACCCTCCTGACATCCTGACAGGAAGTCAGACAGTGCCAAGAGATGGACATGATGGTTTGAGTCTGAACAGAAGTTTTAATGACAAAAATAACTATATATATATATATATATATATATATATATATATATATATATATATATATATATATATATATATATATATATATATATATATAGCAGACTGATCATGTGACTGAACATTGTGCATGTGTGTGTGTGCGCTTGTGTGTGTGTGTTTGTTTCAGGTCTGAGCTGTCGGATCATGTGGAGAGTATCGATAGCAGTCTAGAAAACCTGCAGAGCATCCTGAACACACAAACCTTCACTTTTGACACCTCCCCACTAATGGAGGTCAGTCTGAGTCTGTGATGATATCTGTGTAGATGAACATGTGTCATAGATATTATAAACTGTAGATTAACACGTTATAGATATTAACTGTAGATTACATTTATTATATATATAATAAACTGTGGATTAACACGTGTCAAATGCTATAAACTGTGTGGAATAACAAGGGTCATATATGTGGACACGTTATACATAATGGCAGTGTACAATAGTATGTGTCACACTCATTGACAGTAAATGTACTGATGTGAACCGTGTATTTAGTTTTTCAGCTCGACTGGTCTTTCTGGAGACTTCGACCTCGACAGTTTGGATACTGTGAGTTTATGACTTAGACTGATTTATGTCTGTTTCTGCACTCTGCACTTCGTCTTTGAGTTTTAATTAAATACTTTGATGAATATGATTAATCTATTCAAATTATTATTGTACAGACATGTTTAAGAGTGTTTTTACATCCATTTATGCGTAAGTTATTGTTGGCACACCTGTATGACTGTGATGTCACTGTTTTGTTTTAGCTGCTGTCTGATGATGTTCCTAAAGGAAGTGATGAAAACAGCAACACCAACCACACAGGTAACCCCAACACGGTTAAAACCAACCACACGGGTGACGTTGTCCAATCTTGTCCAGTTGCGCTCAGAAGTCTGATTGTCTGTGAGCTTCTGAGAAGATGAGTTCAGACAGTGAGAAGCTGTAGATTAGATTTAAAACTGTAGTTTCCTGTGACGGATGACGACTTCTTCTACTTCAGAGTCCAGCTGCAGCTTTGAGAGCAGTTTGAAACAAAGGAAAGACAATGTTTTAGTTACATTGTGTAAGTGATAAAATGTTGCACCATGTAACACCAAGATTTTTGATGGGTAAACTTTGAGAAAATGCTGAGTTTTTAGGCGTAAGTCAGGTTTTAGTTATAAAATTAATAAGATACATTTCTTTTCCATCTGAGGATTTCAGGGCCTTCTCTGAATACCTTGAAGGCCTTGAAGCTTCGCAACTGGTTGAATGTCAGTATGAAGTTTCAAGTCACGCGAATAGCAAACGATGAAATTATTAAAAGAACTAGGGATCCCACCACTTTGGGTTGCTAGGTGACAGGAGCAGCATGCAAGGGTAGGGCGGGGGGAGGAATTGGTGACGCACATAGGAAAGTCCCTGTAGAACACAGTATCTCATTTAATGTCGCTCAGTTCATCCTTCGTGGTCGAGAGAGCCACACCTTCTTAGACGACCCCTTCTCAGGATGCAGCCCCCGAACCTGATGCAGCTGTGGTCACCAAGATGATGACCTGGAGACTTTAACCAATAGGTGACATAATGTTGTTTCTGGGTATGGCCCCTGTTGTCATGGTGACACTTGTTTGCTCTCTGATTGGTCCAGGAAAACAGCTGGTGCAGTACACGCCCACACCTGTCATGATGTCTGAGCCAATCAGCTTGGGAGAGGGTGGGGCTGACCTGCCCTCCCTGCTGGAGCTGGAGGCAGAGCCTTTCTTCATCACCGACCTGCCGACTGATGACCCGGCCACGGCCCTGCTGAGCCATGCCCAGGCGAACCCTGACCTCTGACATCATAAATGAATGTGATTGATCTGTCACCATCGCAACAGGACAGTCTGAGCGCTGACTCAGCAGCAGCAATATGGAATCAATCGATCAGCTGTAGATCAATCAATAGGTCATGTTTTTATTTTTGATCAATATTAACCAGTTTATATACCCGTGTCTTCTTCTACCACTTTATTTTAGCTTTGTTCTTCTTCGCTACTTTATTTAAAATGTTTGTTTGACACTCAGAGAACCAATCAGAGGTCAGCAGGTGTTCTCTGTGTTCTGCATGTTGATTGGTTGTCTTTGTGATCAGGTGTAACGTTGATCGATGATCAATATCTTTAGAAAGGTTTATTATGAATAAGAAGTGACCCCTGTTACCATGGACACGACCTAGAAGCAGGTAGAGATGCATTGATCTGATCTATTTGGTCAATATTGATCCACATTAAACATGTTCATCAGTGTGTTTGCGCTTGACTCTTGTTCAGATCCAACAATTAAGTGATCAATCAGATTGTCGACCAGGTGATCAATCAGATGATTAGTCAGGATGGCACTGTGACACACCAGCTGACATCATCTTTCATCTGCTTCAGTCTGAGCCACAATAACATTGACAATCACTTGTTGTGATCTTCTTATTGATCTGAGGACAGTCACATGACTGCTCATGTTGTTGTTAAAACTTCCTGTCACATGATATTTACTGCTAGCATAACGTTAGCTTTCTGGCTAACAGCTGAGAGAGGTCCCGTTGGTCCTGATGATGTCCTGTTGCTGAGGTTCATCCTGTTTACTGGAGCCGTGAACAGCGACTCCATTACATGAGAGCCTGATGGGGTTGTGATGACTGTTTCAGTTTCTGGTCCCACCCTCACATGTTGCCATGGAGGCAAAGTTAATGCTCGTGAATGAAACTTAAAATTTTGACTGAAAATAAAAATGAATGGTCTTATTGTTAATGTTTGGTGAGTGATCAGATCCAGAATCAGTCGGTCTGCTCGTCTCTGTGGAAATAATATTAATTCTGTGGTGGTTGTGCTGAGGGTGTAAAGCAGCAGTCGTTCTCATGAAAAACAACATAGTTCTTCCTTTAAGTAGATTGACAGACGATCAACATATAAATTTGGACTCTGTCATGAATATTTAACTCATTGGTTGTTTTGTTGTCCTTACGTCCATTTTAGCCACTCAGCTTTTTTTCAGAACAGATTCATCGGCTTCATTTCCCAAACAGGAAGTCCTTCAGTATAAAAGCCTGTCGTTAACTGAGTTTACTCATCAGTTTCATCCAGCTGACAGACGAGGAGTTAAAACAAAGATCTGACTCCAGAACATTAGTTCAAGTATTTTAGAACATACTCACATAATTGTACATGTACTGTGTAACAAACAACGATGGGAATACATGTAAGTGACGATGGTTTACAGCGGAGACACAAGACATAAAGATTTTATATAAAAATGACATGTTAATAGTTTTTAATTGACGAGAGTCAGAATTCTGTTTGAGAAGCTTTTTACATGTAAATCTGCATTTATGAATATTAAATAAAACAAATAAAATTAAGAAATTAGAAATACGCAGTGGTGAGTTGTGTTTCCTTCAACATCCCTAAACAGGACAAAATAAGATGTTCATCAATAACAAAAACACAATTATTCCTGTAAATTAAAGAAGAAAATGTTCATACTGAATTTATGTTTCGTCTGGATTTTAAATAATATTTCGTCACAGAATGAACATTTATTTATTAGAAAATAATTTGAGAAGAGACGAGTGTTTCCACAAAGTGTTTCAGGTAAAAAAAGAACTTTCTGTTCTGTTTAAAGAAGTCACCTCTCATGCAGATTCATATTTAATGCTCTTCAAATGCAGCTTGTTTCATCAAATGAAGTAAAAACAACATTTAAAAAAAATGATTTAACAATCTTATGACAGAAACGACCTGATGATGATGGTGACGATGATCTCATCAGGTTATTGCTTAAGAACTGATCAGTCCGGACAAAAGACAAATTCTCAGTTTGATGTTCAAAATAGAAAAAAACCCCCCCAAACATTTATTGTAAAATTAAAATCCTGATAGTGACAATGATGTCACATACTGTATGATGTCATCAAAACAGAATTGCCCATGGTTGGTGGAGGTTTGGCTGACTCTATTTATTAATTTCCACTTACAGTGATTCTCTAAAACAAAATAAACTTCTATGAAAAAAAACTTAAATATTGAAAACAACACAGTCGGTGGGGCTAGTAGCTAGTGGGAGGGGTTTGATTTCCTGGGCCATACTGATTGGTTGGTACACTGGAATCTGTAGCGCAGGAATCTAACTCGCGGCTTGATGTGGAAGTCAGCAGGTATCCTCCAGTTCCACATTTTCTGCACCTGGAACAGAATGACAATGAGATTTAACATTTTACTTTTTACAGTTTTATTTTTTCAACTCTGATGTTCAGTTTGAACTTTTGTGACTTCATATTTCTGTCACTGTAAAAACTGCAATGCGTTTGTCCGTGTTCTGTCAGACATTATTAAATGTTTTAAAGTCAAAATGATTTGTCCTCACCGACTAATGTGACCTACATGTGGCACTTTGCACAACAACTCTTACTTCTCATACTTATCAGTTATAAGGAACACTTGTTGATTCTGGCGCCCCCTGTGGACAACAGCATTATGAGCACCACTACCTCCTTGAATAAAGATCTGTCAGCCTGTAATTTCGTTCTGGAAGTGAGTGAAAATAAGACTCAGTGTATTTCCAAAGCTGGGTTTCTAATCTCAGCAGTTTGCAGGATGATGAAGAGGTCATGTATCTATTTGTGCCTGATTATTAACTGTAATATGAGGAAAGTGAAACAGAGCAAACTTTAACTGTCATACCACCAGACGTCAGAGCAGCTTCTCTAATGAATTCATCCAGTTTTCATTTAATTATTTATTCAACTTGGAGAAGTCAGAATCTGATTACTGAACTGATTTTTATATTAATGACACACCTTCAGTTCAATTGTTTGAACAGAAATGTTTCAGTTATTTATAATATTCCAATATTCAGAAATCAATATCTCAATGACTCTAAGTTCTGTATCGTAGTCAACAGGACATTTCACCTCTCATGCAAGAGGCTCCCTCAGTTCTAACCAACTGGAGAAGAGGAGGCTGTCTTTTAAACTCTGTGGGAGTGTCCTTACAGAGTCATGATGAACATGTGTGAGCTCTGAGTGTCAGAGTCATTAGGCCCAGAGGAGGTGGCCTAAGACATCTCTTATCACCCACCTACAATGCTGTACTGAGTTCTCTCCCCAGACAGCTCAACAGCAATTGACACCTGGACTAACCTAGACTCAGCAACCCACATGAAGGCCTGTTTGACCAACGACCCATAAGTGGCCCTTACGACTCTGAACTTCAGGGGCCATCCATAAGGAAACGCTTTTGTGTGTAAACACACATGTTTTGCATCGTTTTGGCTGATTGTCCACATGGATCCTGTAAATGCACTTGTTTGAAACCTGGTCTCAGTAACGATGATGCCATCGCCCCACCCCTCGACCTCTAGCCTTCAACCTGTTAACCCCGCGCCATCTCATAACAACAGCAACAACAACAATGGTGGACTACATGCTTGTGTTGGTGCTGCTGAAGATATTTAGCCTATCAGGGTTACTAGGACAAAATATTCTGCTCCTCTGCCACTACGCTGAGCGAAAAACGATTATGGACGACCAATGAGCCATTTTCATTTTCTTCTTGTTTTGTTTGGTTTCTCCCTCTACCGTCTGTTTGTATACAGTGCACAAGCTTTATGCACATGCTCTGTCTCCTCTTCTCCGTTTTTGGTGAATTTCAAGCACCACCAAGATCAACCACTATCCAGAACCTCAGAGATTTTGAACTGGGTTAACCCAAAGCTTGAGACTGTTACCAGTTTCAGACTGGCTCTGGACCAGTTGTTAATTTTAGGGACCAGTTTATTGACTGGCTCTGGACCGTATGGTAGTTCTATTGACCGATTTCAGACTGGTCAGTGTAACTAAATCTGGTTAATGTATACTCACATATATGTCGGATCAGATCCACGTTAACTGTTTTTAAACTTGTTCCTTACTGGTTTTAGATTCAAACTGGTTCTGTCACCTGGTTTTAGTCTGTAGGCCTGGAATATGAACTGCAGCGCATTGAGTTGTTTACAATGGATCCATTTGGATGCAAATATTCTTGAAATGATGCTGAGGAAGACAGGGGAAAAAAGAAAGTGCGTCTGACGGCGATGTAAAACGGTGTGAATTTTCTCTACACTTGAACTGTTATAGATTTTGGAAGGTGAGCCTTGTTTTAGGTGGTTTATTTTGCTTTTTCTCTGGACCCCGTTCACTGCAGTACTAAGCTGAGCGTCTGGGCTGGAGCGGCTCTCTTCTTCTCCAAACTGAGACTGCGCTGATTGGTGATTATGGTAGAGAACAGATCGACTATAGATATGTACTTCATATGACCCCACTTCAAAAAAACAAAACTATCACTTTAAGGACTCTGACACTCCCACACAGATTTTAAAAGCCTGCATCTCCTCCATTTAGTCAGAACTGAAAAAGCATCTTGGATGAGACGTGAAACGTCTTCAAGAAACTGAAACAAGTCCAGTTGACTGCAGTACAGCACCATGACCTGGATGATTGAGAACCTTCATCAGCATGTCTCAATGACATAATACTGCTGAGTTAAAACATCTTAAAGGATCAAAGACGGTTTAACACATGATGACATTTCAGTTACTCATATCACAAACTTCAGATCATTTATTCATTTATTATTTGACCAAAAATAACTTAAGGTTCAATCACTTGCTCATCTACAGGCTGAAGAGGAAAATAACAATCTGCTATGGGACAGTAAAAACAATCAGTCCAACAGAGGTCAGAGGTCAGAGTGATACGAACCTTCAGGACCCTGACCAGATGGGTTGTACTGTTCAGTGACTGAACCTGCAGAGAACAAGCAGAACCAAGAAGACAGAAAGAACAAACCTTCAGCACCTGATCACACAGAGATACTCTTATACTAATTATAACCAACAGGCCAGATGAACAAGAACCAGAACCATTTAGAAGAACAAGAATGTTAAACTAGTACCAGAACTGTTAGTGAGTACCAGAAGTATTAAATAGAACTAGAACTATTAACAAAAACCAGAGCTGAGAACAAGATCAACAACACAAGAACCAAGATCAACCACAAACCAGAACCTCAGAGATTTTGAACTGGGTTAACCCAAAGCTTGAGACTGTTACCAGTTTCAGACTGACTCTGGACCAGTTGTTAATTTTAGGGACCAGTTTATTGACTGGCTCTGGACCGTATGGTAATTCTATTGATCGGTTTCAGACTGGTCAGCGTAACTAAATCTGGTTAATGTGTACTCACATATATGTCGGATCAGGTCCACATTAACTGGTTTTAAACATGTTCCTTACTGGTTTTAGATTCAAACTGGTTCTGTCATCTGGTTTTAGTTTGAACTCTGAGCATTTGTAAAACTTACCAGCCATCTGTGTGTGATCTGTCACAGCTGGATGACCTGAAAGACGCACGCACACACGCACAAATTAAAGTGAAAACATACACCATCGACATACTGTAACATGTTTAGACATACTTGAATAAATAATAATACATAAATAAGCTTAATATCAAGCAGACTCAGTGTAGTTGTACTGAGTTAGTTGTACTGCCTCATGTACTGATTTAATATTGTTTTGTTTTTTTGAGGATGTTGCAGGCCAAAACCGACTGGCACCGTGTTTTGCCCATATGTGCTGTAAATATTGCAATGTATATATAATCTAGTTCAGATATGATATAATGTACTGTATATCTAATACAATCTATAACGAATATAAAGTATATAATAAAGCCTATAGATAATATAAGATGTACACAATGTGACGTATGTATAATCTATGAATAAAACAAACAATCTCTATGATATCTCTCTCTATATATAATGTTATCTGTCCTACAATCCTAGTCAAATCTTTGGTTCAGTGAGATTCCACAGGGCGTGTTTGTGTTGAGGTACCGCCGAGACACGTCGACCTGATCGCTCTACATGACACTCATGGTTCCACCAGCCAAGCATCTCTGCTCAGAGCAGATCGGAACAGACAGGAAATCAGACACAGGAACGGCACAGAGCATCTGCTCAGGTTTCAGAATAAAATGCCCTGTGCAGTCGGAGGATCGACAGCAGCATCAAAGTCAGAAATAGAAACCTGAATAAATCCAGACTCGGCCACAAATCAACACAATCTGAGCCAGTCAGAAGCACAAGGCAGGCGGGGTGCTGCTCTTAAAACGCTCCTGGTGGGATATGACGTGTGTGGAGGACAGAACAAAACAGCGTTGCACATGTGATGTCATAGAGAAGTGACGGTGTGAGGGAGGTCTGATCCGAGGATTTAAAACATGATCAGAGAACAAAACTACAGAGCAGACAAAAGCACTGATTTCTACAGCAGAAGAAGAAGTGCAGTTTATCTGCCAGGTTACCTGAGTCTGTACCTGTGGAGTCTGCTGCCATTGTAACCAGGTCTGTGTGGGTGGAGCCACCTGAAGCTGAAGGACACAGGGACAAACAGGTGAACAGACAGACAGACAGGTGGAAAGATAGACAGACAGGTGAGCAGACACACAGATGGACAGGTGTACCTGTGTGAAGGATGACAGGTGTTGATTCTGTAACATGATCATATGACAGGAAGTGAGTTCAAACCAACTCCTGCTGCGGTGGAAATGTGTTTGTCGTGGTTAACCCTTACCTGTGACATCATGGGTGAGTCCCAGACCTGACGCTGGAACCAATCAGAACACAGATTTAGGTTTCTGCCACTGATCAATACTCTCGATCAGTCTATTGATGTATTGGTCTATGAGTCCATCTGTCTCACCTGTGAGGTCAACATGAAGACTGGTCACTGAGTCTGCTCCACCTGCGGACATCACCACAACAACTCATTACATCATCACAGATAGAACGTAGAACCAATCACAGGGCTTGTTTACATGAACTTGCTGGTAGAATTCCGCTGCACACCTTTTTTCATGATATTATTTCAAAGTGTGAACATCTTTTTCATCTGATCTGTTTGTCTTGCAGATGTCATTAATATCAACACTCTGATGAATGTCAAGTTGGAGAAATAATTCTCCTGGTTAAAAAAATGAAAGCTACAGTCTGAGATGAACATAAAATAGATATCAGACATTCGACCACCATCTTTAACTTTACATCTTTAAATGTTACAGCTAAAAATGACAACGGAGGATGTATAATGATGTCACATATCTCTATAATGCAAATTAATGGACAGGTATAAGAGTGTGACAGGGATTCGATCTGTAGGTCCTGTTGTGGAATTTCGGCTCACTTGACCGTTCAGGAGAGATGACGAAGACTCAGAGTCACCGATGGCTTACATTGAGATAGTTTATGAAGCGTGATCATGGAGGAGCAATATCACATCACGTATGTCTGCACGGAGTGCTGCCATGATAATCCTAACGAGCCTTCTCAAGTGTCCAAATTCTATCTTCCAGCTTCAGGAGGAAGCTTCCACATATGTTGTCTGTTTAATAACATAGCAAGGGGGTGATGCAGAATCTCTCCACGTAGCAGAGGACTAAGAGGTGAAATAGATGAGAGACACTTAGTCTGCTAACATCAATAGGTTGAAGGCCTCCTTACGAGGTTTAGTTAGCAGTTAGCTTTGCCTTTGCTTGGTTTGTCAGACATCTGTTCTGTAGACATAACTACAGTAGATTTGAGTATAGTTGCAGAGACTATGAGGAGATTGCTTGTTGATCAGTCATTACTATCATTATCCAGACTTTAATATTTGAACAAGACATGTATGACCTCCTATTTTTTGGAGACATACCATCCTGGAAAGATCATATTTCTTCCCCAACAGGTCCTATGTAAGTACATATTTGTAGTGAGATCACAAGAGTGCAGCATTAGTTCTAGAGATAAATCAAGAAAATAGTGCATGTTTGTTTCTTCTTTCCGTTTGATGAATCAGCTCAGATTAACCTGACCATCAGGCTGAACCACTGAGCTTGTTACCGTTGATAACTCAGTTTAATTAGTTCTTTCTGCTGTAAGCTGAAGAGAGAGAACCAAACCAATCGCAACCAGTCTTCACTGGACAATGCTTCCTAATTGACACTTGATTTTAAGCCATCAGAACTAGCTGACACAGGGGATTATTTCATAGCTGAACAGGTAGTCAAGCTCTGAAGTCAATTATTCAGTGATTTCAATAGCGCTTAATAAGAAAAAAGGTTGTAATTTGTAAAGCTAGCAGTTCTCAGTTAAAGCTTCAGTAACTGATCAATCTATAAATAACTGCATCATAACAGAGTGAAGTCTTACCTGTGACCTCAGTCTGCAGGTCAGTGAAGGAAACAAATTGATCAGCCGCTGCAGAAACAAACAGCTGTGTTGAGTCACACATGTTGAGTCAAACTCAACAATAGGTACAATCTAATAACATAAGGCGGCTGTGGCTCAAGGGAAGAGGCAGTGCCTTGTTATCTGAAGGTCGCTGGTTCGATTCTCCTGGGCTGCATGTTGAAGTGTCCTTGGGCAAGATACTGAACCCCAGACTGCTCCTGATGTGCTGGTCGACACCTTGCATGGCAGCCGCTGCCATCAGTGTGTGAATGTATGAATTACTGTAAGTCACTTTATATGTCTATTTGTACGATCAGTATACATGTATGTTGTTATATCTATATTACTGGTGCACAGTCATGTTGGAAGAGGAAGGGGCCCGCTCCAAACTGTTCCCACAAGGTTGGGAGCATGGAATTGTCCAAAATGTTTTGGTATCCTGAAGCATTCAATGTTCCTTTCACTGGAACTAAGGGGCCAAGCCCAGCTCCTGAAAAACAACCCCATACCATAATTCCTCCTCCACCAAATTTCACAGTTGGCACAATGCAATCTGAAATGTACCGTTCTCCTGGCAACCTCCAAACCCAGACTCGTCCATCAGATTGCCAGATGGAAAAGCGTGATTCATCACTCCAGAGAACGCGTCTCCACTGCTCTAGAGGCCAGTGACGGCGTGCTTTACACCATTGCATCCGACGCCTTGCATTGCACTTGGTGATGTGTGGCTTGGCTGCAGCTGCTCGGCCATGGAAACCCATTCCATGAAGCTCTCTGCGTACTGTACTTGGGCTAATCTGAAGGTCACATGAAGTTTGTAGCTCTCTAGCAATTGACTGTGCAGATTATCATATATGCGTCTATATGGATACCTTGTATGTCTTTATGTAAATCAGTATATATGTCTGTGCATATATCAATATATCAGAATCAGTATTCCTTTATTGTCCCACAAACGGGGAAATTTGTGGGGAAATTTGTTTGCTACAGCAGCCAAAGGACAGAAAATTACAAAAAACAATAACAATAGTAAAAAATTAATACAATTAAAAAGTAAGAAATAGAATAGACTCGTGTATATATATACTATATATATATATATATATATATATATATATATATATATATATATATATATATATATATAAGAACATAATATTGTGCAAAATTAACATGTAATTATAAATTATATTAGGATAATAAATATGAGTATTAAAAACTGAACAAAAATGAGAGATGAGTGTTGTATAGTTGTATTGCACAGTGCAGAATGATGTATATAATATATAATATGTTTATCAGTATTTATGTCTATAGTTATGTCTCTATATCTATCTCTATAATCTATATGTCTCTACATGTATCAGTATTAATGTTTTTACCACGTAGTGGTATATATGTGTATACACACACACATACACACACACACACACACACACACACACACACACACACACACACACACACACACACACACACACACACACACATATACATATATTTCTAGATACATGTCTGTATATATGTCTATGTTTATATCAGTTTCTGTGGGTTACAGTTATGGTTACCTGTATTTGTGTCTGTCAGCAGTGTCTGTCGACCGTTTCCTGTCAAACACAAACTGTTAGTGAGTCACAGCCAATCACTGACTTCACCACAGTCTGACTCAACATTTAATCAGTTTCTCATCAGATTAAATTAAACATTATTGTCCACTGAACTGGAAACATCTCCTCTTTTTAGCAGCAAAATATCATGAAATATGTAAAACAAACCAAGAACATTTAAATTTGTCCAATCAAACATTCAACTCACTGTTTTGATTTAGAATAATCTTTGCTCATAGAATTAACTGAAACGTGAATGAAAGGTCAGTATTCACATTAATAACATAGTATAATTACTTTAAAAGTGTGACAGATATTCACCAATAGGTAAAATTATCCCACTGTTACCGTTAACGTCTGGAGTGTCTGTGCCATCTGCTGAGAAAATAAAACAGATATCACATATGAATCAAACACACAGAATTTAGTTATGAAGAGTACTTGTTTGGTTGTTACTGATGTAAGTAAATTAAGTTTTTCATGTTGTGAGATTTAAATGAGTTTATTCTTGTAAAAGACTATCTGGATTTTCACAGTACAATTCTTTACTATACCTACCGCCCTGGGCTGCAGGATAGGCGGAGCTTGAGACTGAGCTGGACGGTGATTGGTCAGGTTCTGAGCTCAGCGCGGTGAGGTCTACTCCTAATTGATCGATGTTGATATGATAAGCAAGATCTTGCAGAGCAGTATGAAAATAGGAGAAAAAAGAATATGTTGGTTTCATATTGTTTCTTAGAGTTAATTCATATTTTCAAATGACCAACTCATCCTCATCTAAAATGAAAAGTCAGTCTGAAATTAACATGTTTGCTTATATGACAGGATGTGATGAGACATTTTGGGTCAGTACCTGCAGGTGAATCCAGGCTGGTGCCACTGTGCTGAGCAGCTGTCACACCTGAACTGATGACTGAAACACAAATGACAAAAAAACTGATTGATAATATATTTGATCCCAGCTAATCAATAAGCCAAAACAATAATACAACTGATCAATAATAAAGATTATTCACACGTTGTGCAGCGTTTGATTTTAAAATAAAAAAAAAAACTGAGGAAGAAGAAAAAAGCTCACCTGTAGAATCAAGCTGTGTGGGTGGAGTCATGTGACCTGTCAATACAAACAAGATGAAACCCTCACTCTCACATCTGATCACTTCTGCACTGATCAAACCTGATCATACCTGCTCTGATCACACCTTTACTGTTCACCTGATCACATCTCCACTGATCATATAACAAAATCCACCAAAAAGGGATTTGTTTTGTTCCTCCCCTCAGGTGACATCAGAGCTGTCTGTTATTGTACTTTTACCTGTCAGTTTTCACAGGTGTGTAAGCAGTGAAACATGTTTAAACTGCCTCAGAGATCACACCTGGTATGTTGATGTGAACACCTGGTCCAAACGGATCACCTCCACCTGACCACATCAAAAACAACAATCATTAAACACGACAGTTCAGATATCTGACCAATCAGCAGCCAGAGTGTTGACCTGAGATAGGAAATAGTGAAGGAGACAGCAGAGGAAAGACTGAAGGAGACAGCAGAGGAAACACTGAAAGAGACGACAGAGGAAACAGTGATGCTCCTCCACTCAGTTAGAAAGAGAACAAAATGCAGTGTGTGAGATCAGAAATCTACCCATGAGGCTGAGCAGGAAGTTGTGACTGGACGAGGCGACGGTACCTGAAGGAGAAGAAGAAGATAAAAGGAGGTGAGGATGGAAACAAGCACACAGACACCAATGAAGAAGAAATTAAGAGTAGGGAAAACTAAGGAGAACTATACACCGCAGGATTATGTAATAAATATCAATAATCAATAATCAGCTGCTACAACAAGGACAGACCAGGATGAAGGGAGAAGAAGAAGAAATGATGGCAGACAGACCTCACCTGGACACTCACCTGTAAAATCCAGGTGAGAAATTCCATCCCCCAATGAATCAGAGGCACCTGATGTAGAGAGACAGGTGAACAAACAGGTTGTTGAATCACATAACTGTAACTCTGTCACCTGTCAGCTCCTCCTGAAGCCTCGCCCACTGCAGCTCACCTGTCTGACTGTCTGCTCCACCCCCTCCTGCTCCTCCATTCAGCAGTTTCTGTCCATTACCTGTAACACACACACACACACACACACACACACACACACACACACACACACACACACACACACACACACACACACACACACACAGATCAGTATTCAGCCGCTTGAATTTTAGATGTCTTTATTTTACAGATTTTCTCATTAAGTCTCTTCAGCTCTTCACTTCAAACATCATAGAAAACAAAACAATTATCATCATATATCACTTTAAATCATCAGAATCATTATATATTGTTATTTATAGATATTTACTGTTTGACTCTGAGTCGACTCCATCAGAACCTGCAGACATGAACACATGATTTATAACTCAGAAAGTTTGTCACACTCATGTGAATTCATTCATTCTTTTACACACACACACACACACACACACACACACACACACACACACACACACACACACACACACACACACACACACACACAGATATTTTGTTAGGGTTAGGATTACCTACACACCTGAAAACACACATCACATGGCCACTCACGTACACTGGGCATGTGTGTACTGTTGTTAACAGGAAGCAGATTGTTAACTCTGGTCAGTTGCATTGTTACAGAAAATACCATGAACTCTAGTCTCAAAGTCTACAGTCTATCCTTCTCAAATTTTTTGTCTCTTCTCCACCATTGTATCCTCAGCATCTGTTTGTATCGGTAAAAACAATAGAGAATCAATTCTAAGATACTCCAACATCTCAACACCTGTGGTGCTACAAACACTGATGAATGCGTGTCAGTTTCTGCCCATCCAGACCTAAAGACTGAAAACAGTCAGTTAAGATGTTCCCCTGGAGGAGGCTATGTACGTTCACCTGTATGATGAGTCTGAACAGCAGAGACACCAGAGAGAGAACCAGAGGAACCAGAGGAACCTGAAGGACCTGAAGGATCTGAAGGACCTGGAGGACCTGGAGGATCTGAAGGATGACAACTTACTGCCATTGTGTGCACACATGTACATGCAGCCATTGATCAGTTGGAACTTATTAATTGATGACTGTTTACCTGTTGGCTGTGAAGCTGCTGAGCTTATTGGACCTCCAGCTGCGGAAAACCAAAAACATGATTATGATGCGTCACACACTGCTTTGTCAGCCAATCAGCATGCAGACAATAACAGAATATGTTCAGACCTGATGTAGATGATGTTTGATGAGTCTTAAAGCAGAAAAGTTACCTGATGAGTCGACAGAAGAAGAATCACCTGTTTGAACTGAAATAGAAACAAATCAGGTCAGTATTTATATTTTCTTCTTCTTCTTCCTCTTCTTCTTTTACACCTTGTTATTTACCTGCAGCACTTCCTGCTATTCCATCAATTGTTCCTCCTCCTGCAGACTGACCGCTGGGAGCTGAAAACAACAGAAACATTGAATTGATTCAAATATATATTCACTCAAAAGTTCATTTTAACAACTACAACATGTACAACATATTTGAGTCATACACTAATGTACTTGACATATACACACGCAGTGATAATGGTGCTAACATTGACCCACCGCTCTGATCCTGAATATTGGAGGAAGCACCTGCAGAGAAAACACACCTGAGTGAGATTAGACAGTCATCATTATGCAATTACCAATAATGATTGATTATTATATTATTATTGTTATAATGCATTTTTAGAAATTAACATTCGTTCAAAATTTGTTTGCTTAGAGTTACATCGACCTAAAAAAATGTATCTTAGACTTTTAAGAAGTCTAAGATTAGACAATTAATTTGATGTCAAATAACTTAAGATGACAAAATAAATATCTATAAGGCTTTATGAAATTGGAATTTTGTCAATGAATATTTTGAATACTCTATATAAATTGTACATTTGAATCAATTAATCCAAAATGGTGTACGGACATCTGCAGAGTTAAGAGGAGTTTCTTCAGTTTAAACATTGTGCTGGCTGTATTATACTCAGAACCCTCTCTAATGTGGCACCCACTTCCTCTCAGTGTAAAGCAGGGTAAATAAACTATAACCTTAGACTTAACCCTAACCCAACCAATGGACCAATCAACCAGCCAACCAACCAATCAACCAACCAACCGCTCAACCAATCAACCAACCAACCAAACATGACTTCCTCAGCAGAGGAAATAACCAGCAACTGATCTCATGTTCAGCAGTTTGTGTTCCTGCCCTTCACGTCACTGCCTACAGGTGGTGCTGTGGCTTTGACCGCTGTGGTTACCTGAGACCTGCAGGATCATGTGTTACCGGGCAGACTGATGGATAAATGTGAATTAGAGCCAATCAGGTTAATCTGGATGAAACCTGAAACCAAACAGGAACAAACAAACTGTTCAGGAGAGAAAACCTGATCAGGTCAACTCACCTGAACCTCCGGATGCCACTGCTGCTGCGGTGGTGGTCCGCTGCCCGCCAACAGGTCCTGTTGGAGGATGAGGAGTATCAGGTGTTTAGGAAGAATGAAACATGTGTTTGAGCAGCTGAAGAAAGGCATCTCACAAAGTTTATTAGAAACAGACTGAAGAATTATGTCGCTAACATCTGACAGAGAATCTGTTCAAACTAAAAATATAATAACGCTGTCTGCGTCACATGAATCTGTGACTGAGCCTCTCAGATCTTCATCACCTCACACGTTTAAACCAAATGTTTACATTTAAAATTCAAGCTTGTTTTTGTGTTTATGCAGGTTTATGTTGAAGTTAAAGTCTCACCCTCATCAATCTTATCTTGACTCTTGGAGTCATCATCATCTGGAAAGAGAAACACATCCAACATTGATAGCTCTAATTAAAGATGTTTTAGAATAAATGTTCACATTTTCAGCAGCTTCAACATTTCATTTTTATCAGATTTTCTGTTTGTTCTGCTCTTCATATCTAAAGTTTATTATTGATCATTATTATTACCAGTCATATCGACTCTGCTCTGAACTCTTCATCAATACTTTTATTGAACCCTTCACCCGAAAGCACAAGTTTTTTTTCCACTCTTATGTCAGTGTGAGCTGAGATCATACTTGCACACAAAGACAAATATTTTTGATAATTTGATCAGATATTGATCTAGACATGAGTATTCCAAACTAATACACCAAATATCACACACACACTGCCTACCCTCCTCCTCCTCAGATAGCTCTCCCTCCACCTCCTCTGTGGCCTCCACCTCCACCTCCTCCTTCTCTGGAAACATAAACATATAAAACTTGCATCTCATCTTATGAAATAATAAACATGTACATTCAATTGATATAAGAATAAGTATTAAGTATTTAATGAATATTGTGTGTAATAACCAGGACTGTTACTACAAACTTTTCACTCCTTACATAAGTGACAGCTGTGTTCGTATATGCAACACAAACTCAAACATGTTTGTGGTGGGTTGTCGCCTTGGCTCTGATCCTGTCTGTAAAATTCACGAACAGGATCTGAAGGTGTGGTTGTGGTGAGGAGAGTTTCCTATTTGACAACCTCAGAATTGCTTCTCTGGTTCTCCTGGTGTCATTGGTCCAGAGATTCCCCAGGCACTGGGACGTAGTAGTTGAAGTATGGACCAGTTAAGTCCTTCAAGTCTGAGGCTATGGTTCTCTAATGGAAAACCATGGATGGCCCTCTTCAGTTCTGAGTTGAACTCCTGCCCCAAGGTAAGGAGTTGAAATATCTAGGGGTCTTGTTAACATGCGACAGGGAAAAACTGTGCCAGCTGGATAGGTGGTTTGGTGCATCAGCAGTAATGCCGGCACTGCACTGGACTGCTGGGGTGAAAAAGGGGATGAGCCAGAAAGCAAACTTTTGATAACCAGTCAGTCAATGTTCAGACCCCCACCCATGCTCATGAGCTGTGGGTGGTAACTGAAAGAATGAGATTGTGGATACAGACAACCAAAATGAGTTTCCTCTGTGGGGTGGTTGTGCTCAGCCCTAAAGACAGAGTGAGGAGCTCACAGTGGACCTGCTGCTCCTTCACATCCGAAGGAGCTAGCTGAGGTGGTTCGAGCACCTGATCAGGATCCCTTCTGGGTGCCTCCCTTTGGAGGTTAGGGTTAGGGTTCCACCACAGGGTCTCCTTCCAACTGGAAGGAGACCCTGTGGTGGACTCAGAACTCCCTGGAAGGATTTTATCTGATATCGACTGAGAAAAAATCAGGGTTCCCCTAGAAGGAACAGGAAAGCCTTCCAGGGTGCCACGGCAACCCGACCCCAAATAAACAGGAGAAAAATGTATGATTGGGTTATCTAATTTAAATATGAAGTTTTCTGTAAAACTGTGTGTCTAATTTAAATATGAAGTATTCTTACCCTCCACAGGAGCCGTAGAAATGGTTGTTGTCAGAAAGATGATTATCGACACGATCAACAGGTTTCTGTTAGGACACATGCAGTATATTACTGAGCAGTATCAGTTTCAATTCCTTTTACATCATAAAATACTAATAATCATTAACAGTTGAGAAGATGACTAATGAAAACCAGTAAACCTTCATCGGTTTCAATCAGTATACCAATCATCAGTAATCAATACAATTCATTTCCAACAAATACCAATTAATACAACAGAAAGATAATTGGTAATGATCAATACTTGACAATGATGAATATTTAATATATATCAGTTCAGTAATCAAAGACAGCTGCTAACATGATGGAAATACAAGGTTTCAACATGTGAGAGCTCTCAATGCTTCTTCAAATAATAAAAGTCAGTGGAAACACATTGTATCATATCACTACAGCAGTATTACAGTACTGCTGTATCACTACAGTAGTATTACAGTACAATACTGGAGTACAACTACAGTATTATTACAGTTCTGTTGTATAACTATACTAGTATGACAGTATTGGAGTATAACTACAGGAGTATTACAGTGCTGTTGTTTAAATTGTTGTTGTTTTAAAACATATAGATAAATCAGCATAACACCATGGTGTTACAGAATCAGTGAAAGGAGTGGTAGTATTACAAGTAGTTAAGAAGTATAAATAGTAGTAGAGAGTAGCACTCACGGTGGCAGCATGCTGCTGTTGGAGAGTTTCTGTATTCAGGTAAAGAGACACAGCTGAAGATCTGCAGTTCCTCCCTCAAACACTTGTATTTATTCTCACAGAGAGTGGGAGGGACCCAGCATGCAACTGCTGAGATTACTGCAAAATCTACTGCTGAGAATACTGCAAACTAATACTGAAGGAACTGCAAAATCTCCTGATGAGAATACTGCAAAATAATACTGAATGTACTGCAAAATCTACTGCTGTGAATACTGCAAACTAATACTGCAGGTACTGCAAAATCTACTGCTGAGAATACTGCAAACACCCCACCAGCACTAAAGAAACCCTTGTACTTTTATTCTCTAAGTGATACTCTCATCTTTCCTCTGTAGGCTGGAGATATCCCACCATGCATTGCGAGCAGTGCTCACCTGACCTCTCCTTAAGGAGAAATGGTTTATTTTGAAGTTATCTGACAGCAGGGTGATCGGCTGTAGTAAGGGCAGGTGATTCTGTGGACTGTTAGCCTGTTAGCCACATTAATCACCTGCGCAGATTTTACCTCCTGAGATCCAGTGTGACCTCACCTCCCATCTCACTGACAGCTGCTTCAACAACAACCAACCAATCGAGGTTTTGTAGATGGGATTAAAATGTTAATGATCCCAGCTTTCTCTGATGTCATGAAAACGCCAACCACAATAATGTGGATGATTATAATAATAATAATAATAAAAATGATAATGAAAATATTGACTGCAAACAGTCTGTTATGGTTCTATTCTATAATATGCAGTCCCTCCAGAAAAATGTGATCATTTGATTGCATAATTCAATGCATAATCAGCCAAAGTCCTCATATTTATGCGAGGGCTGCATTTTTTCAAATACGCCATACTTTTGCCACATAATTGCAGATTTCTGCACAAAATATGTAGGGCTTGCATGATTTCATAATCCCTGCATTTTTGTTGCAAAAAAGTCACATATCTTAGCAGAAAGTTGAAAAATTTTGCGTTTCCTTCACACAAGAGCTGCCATTTTCCCCCGTTGCCATGGGAACGTTATGAAGTGACATAATTACACAACGTGAACATAATCGAAAAGCTGCAAACCCTGCGATGAAGCCATGATGAAGCCTGCAAATTAGTCTCATTTGCCAACAAAAAAAATCATACTAGTTTCAAAAACATTACAGTTGTAAGTATGTTAGTAGTATGTAAATTTACCTTACAGTAAGAGATTGCACTTTGTGCATTGGAAGCACTTATTTTAACAGAAGATGTCTGTTTTGTATAGCTACCTCTAAAAACAGAAAGCACACATTTTTTAAAAAAAAATATTTTATTTATTCATTTTTACAGAAGTTGTAGCATTTTCCTTTTGTAAAGCTACAGAACTTGTTTGACTCATCAACGTTTGGTAAGTTTGAGTCATGTGTTTATTAAGGTCTGAAATAAAACAAGATGAGAACTGAAATATTCCCAGCACTTTCTGTGATGAAGTTTGCTTGCTTATCATTGGAAGTAATAAGAAATGACTCTTTACATTATGGTAGTAGCCTAGTGAGAACAGGGTGTTGGGGGAATCACTTTTTTTTCTCTTTTTCATCAAACTGCAGTTTTTGCAATTTCCCGCAATTTTTCCAAGTTTTTATCGAATAAAATTGCATAAATATCCCTCATATTCCATCACATTTTTTAAGAACACGTGCCGTCTTCACGTCTTCAGCACACACTAAACACAGTCCACAAGTACTGATGTCATGAATCACATTTTAATTGATCAGTGGCTGTGTTCCATTCAAGCTTTGCTCCAGCTGTAATAATTATGTTTACTATTCCACCAGTAATGTCTGTCAGGCTCAAAAGCCTGCGTATGTCCCCTCCTCCCCCACCTCTCCTCACAGGTTTATTTTACAATTTCCTTGTCATCACCTCAAAGACAACACCATGTATTAAACTCTACACCAAAATCATACCGAACAACCCAAATGTTACTATATACAAAAGATTAATATAAAAACACTAAATGTTATTGTACACCATCCTCAATGTTAAATTGGTTAAAAATGTCCATCTTTAAATGCCACAGCACCACTTTTGGCAGTTGTGGCTGAGGGATAGAGCCAGCATCTTGTTATTGGAAAGGGGGCTGGTTTGATCCCCCTGGTCTGCATGTCAAGTGTCAAGTGTCCTTGGGCAAGATACTGAACCCCAGACTGCTGCTGATGTGCTGGTCGGCACCTTGCATGGCAGCGACAGCCATTGGTCTATGAATGTATGTATGAATTACTGCAAGACACTCTGGACAAAAAACATCTGATAAATGTCCTAAAATGTAAATGTTTATATGCAACTTAACAAAGAAAACCCACATTTTTTATGTAAAACACACTAAATGTTATTATTCAACTCCTACAATATTAATATACAACACACTAAATATTAATATGATACAATCAGTCAGGCTTCAGGACTCCTCACTCCACTGAGATGGATCTCCTCACAGTGCCACCAGAGCCTCTTTGCACTCATCAGTCCTCGTTCTCCACAAATTATCTTCTGCATTTTAAACAGTCAGCCACCAAATCCTCCTCTCGCTCTGGCTCAAATTGGCACTGCTGACACTGTTCTAACTTGGTTCATATCATACCTGACAAATCTCACCTTTCAGATCACATGTAACGGCTCCTTGTCCGCTGCTGTGCACCACTTCAACCTCGTATACTTGATGAATTACTGCTAGCATGCTCAGTTGAGGGCTTGAAAATTGTTTCTGTTTTTTCTTTCTTACGTTATCAGTGAGTGTTTGTTGTGGTTTCTTTCTTGTGATAAATGTACTTATTGAAAGTTGCTTTCTGCATTCAGCAACAGTCAACAGTCAATCAACAGTGAACACCTACAGTTTTAATACTGTATATTGATATACAACTCTTATAATGCTCATATAAAACACACTTAATATCAACATTTAACACCCACAATGTAAATCTACAAAAAAATAAATGTCAATATTTAACACCTACAATGTTAACTTTCAACACACATATACATATACTAACATATAACACCTACAATGTTAATATATAACATACTATATATCAATATATAACACCTACAATCTAACATATTTACAGAGCCATTTCTTGTCCGTGTCTGGCCTCAGTATCTGAGGAGTGACCCGACGGAAAAGATCTAAAAAGTACCTGGCACTTTTTTGCATAGCACCTCTGCTGAGGTTCTAAGTGAGCCAAGGTGACATGGACGCCCACTGATTCGTCAGATCTGGTCTCTACTGTGCCATGTTGCTATGACGACCAATACTACTAAGTGAGGAGAGGCAAGATGAGTTGCGCTGAGCCGCGATCACGGGTCATTCACGGCATGTCATCCAAACAAATTCTATTCCATTCCATTCATCTGGTTCAGAAACAAGAAAAAAGAAGATACTAGATGAAGACAAACGCTCACAGGATGAAAGTAAGGTTTGTCACATGATGCGGGTGGAGGTGGAGCTTTAATGCTGAATTTTTAGCTATCTTAAGTGTTTGCTTTAGGACAGTGCTAAAATAAAATGTATATGTCACATTTGGAGACTGATTGAGTGAAGTGACACCTAGTGAATTATAACAGGTTCGGTTCGTTGGCATCACATTTGGGAGGGAGGGTGTGTTGTTAGGCAGATGTCTGTCATGACAACTGGATCCTGGTCCAGTGGAGCTGCTGGATCCTGGTCCAGTGGAGCTGCTGGATCCTGGTCCAGTGGAGCTGCTGGATCCTGGTCTAGTGGAGCTGCTGGTCTCTCACAGACCTCCTCTGCTGGTCAATATTTGCCATGTAACATTACTTTAGGATTATTTTAGTGTGTCCTCAGTTTTGTCCTCAGGTCTCTAATATGAAGCGTGCTAAACAACACTAATACATATTAGGCCTATTGTGGATTATTATGGACTGTGGCAGTGGATTATTGCTCTGAGCTTGTTATTATTAACTCTGCCGAGTCAGTTGTGTCTTTCTTTACCACATTTATTAGAATGTTTATTGTGACAATATCATTTGAACAAATTTGCCTACATTCCTACAGTTTAGTTATGTTTTTAATGTATTACTTTGTCAAATCAAAGTCAATTCAAAGTAAACTATACTATATATGACCATTAGTTCTGCCCACAGAATATAGGCTCAGCCCAGATCATCAGTTAGGCACTAGTAGTCCACTTTGTAATACCTGTGAAATGTACAAAATATTTCTTCAGTATCACAAAGTGCTCATCAGCCATTCATCTTGGTTTATAATTCTAACAAGTACAATGTGTCCAAAACTGCTTAAAAGTGACAACTTCGAAATTGGGTTCATGCTTTAAAGGAACACTGTGATGAATATGTTTATGATATGTTTATTATATTTGAAATAAACTTTTTTGAGGAACTCTGCATCAGTTTCATGTATTGGCCTGTAGAGGATCCACACTGTTCCCCTTGTATTATCATGTTCTATCAGTTCAGCTTGCTCTGGTGGGTCAACTTAAAATGTCTGTGTTCACGACTCCAGCCTGTTTTCCTCTGAAAATGTAATAGATTGTTGCATCTTTGTGGATCACCTGAAAGGGTTAAAGGAATCTATCCATTGTAGTTTGGCAAAACAGGGCCCCCAAACAGCATCTTGCATAGGGCCCCCCAAAAGACAGAAATCGCCCTGCATATTTATAATCTAACATATAAATATTAACAATTCACACCAACAATATTAATTTACATAGAGAAAAATCTTTATCATATAACAACCACAATGTTAATATACAAACTAAATCTGAATTGATGTCAGTGCTGACATTTATACTTGTGTGTTACTCTGTTATTCTGGGTATGTAACTACATACTACTGTGTGTTTGTTAATGTGTGTTCATGTTTTGTTGTGTGTGTTTTACTGTGTGAGTTTCTCTGTGTTACTATGTGTGTGTTCAGGCTTAGTGGACATATAGAATAGAAGCTTTATGAGTGATATAGAGCTCCAGGGATAAAGTTGCGAACATTCCTCTGAACTACATCCATAACCTTCTTCCTCTCTGTCCCTCCTCCTCTTCCCCCCTTCACCTCCTCCCCTGCCAAGTCCTCCTTCCTTCTACATAGAATAGTAGTTGTATTTATAGTAGTTTTAATCCTTGTATGGTAGAGTGTGTAGATGTGTCTGTATAAAACAGACTGTAAAATGAAAATGAAGTTGTTCTTTCAGTGTTACACGCTTGAAAACCTACTAACCTTCTGTGCTTTTATTTTTAAGCGATTTTCCTGCTGTCTGTGGGAATCAGGGCAGAACCTGAGTCTGCATCCATCTGCAGCAGGACGTCCTGAAACCAGAACTGAGCTGGAGCCGAGTTCGACTCTGGGATTGGGTCCAGAAGAGGAATTAAGGGCACATTAAGGTATAGTTTCGTCCAGCTCTGTTCTGACTGACTGCAGCTCCCCTGGACCTTTGATCCTGATGTCCAACTGTAACCAAGAGCTGTGGGAGCAATACGGAGCTAATGAGACTTCAGAAACTCAGAGGAAACAGATAACTAGACATAACACGATTCAGTATTGATGATAATTCAAACTCACTTATTGAACTTATTGAAGATCTACATTTGATACAGAATCACAGTATAATTAATTCAGCTCACACTGGTGTAAATACTAATTAGAAAAAAGATTTGGGCTAATCCTTTAGTCCACCTGTTCATCCTGTATAATCAGTTATAAGAGCAGTTATAAGGTTAACAAATACACACATAAACACTTAAAATCCTTACCAGTAAATACATCTGAATACCAACATGAATGTTAAAGTAGGGTGTTTCCAAGATGTTATTTACACCCTTTTAAAACTAAATTCTTCACTGTAGCTGCTAAAAATTGGACTGCACATTGAGGATGTGTATAATGTCTGGAGTCTCTGGGCTTCTGCAGTCTCCAGCTGCTTCAGTTGTTTAGCAGAATGCTGCAACGCTATTTTACTGTGAAGCTCCACAGATGTTCTGTGGACTATGATACTTCACCTGACTTTATATCAGCATGGAGGGAGGAGATGATGACGAGAACTTACTTTCTGGGTGAATTGCTCTTTAAAAACAAAGATCTCACCAAACAGACAAAAGTGCCAAGAAGCTTTTTTTTTTTTTTTTTTAAATAAACAAATAAATAATGTGAAAGCGGAAGTTAACAGCAATTGCAAACAGTTTTAAGCCCTGATCTCCTCGGGTCGGTTGTTCCAGACTCTCTGCAAAGGTTCTGTCATCTGTTCTCACCGGTTACGAGACTTTCCCTTCTACAATCACTTCTCTCACTGGAACAGCACTTAAAGACGTGACACGAGAGGGAAACTACAGTTTTGATATACCAGTGTAGAGCCACTGACCAGGCTGCTGGATTTGATGTGTTGGGAGTGAGAACTGACAAAGAGGTCAGGCCCTTCTTTAGGCTAAAGGTAGGTGGAGGCAAAGGTAGTCTTTTGGAGTGTGTTTAGCTCTGTGTTTAGAGTCCAGTACCAGACAGAACCCTTAGGCAGGTCTAGGCGAATGATTTGACAGTACTGTGTTTTCACTTATAGTGCTTGAGTCTATTCTCCTGAATCAAGCTTCAATAAATATTTCAGTGTCATATATTCAATTCTCATGAACCATCTTCTGTAAAGAGTTGCCCATTTCTCAAGAATTTCTGCACAAAGATTTTCATCACCAAACTAATGTAGATGGAGAAACTGAACGAATGAAATGAGCATGAATGAGGTTTCTCAACAGGAATTGGAGGTGGTTTGTTCTAGGTTCAATAATACAGCTTCTAATGTTCAGCTCTTGACATCTTAACCTCTGCATTAATAAGCAGAGAACTGAGATGTTCCAGATAAAATGTGATTTTGGATGATTGGAACTATCACTTCACTTTGTTGTTTAAGCCCCCAAATATTTAAATCTGTCTTGGTCATGAGATGTTTTCATCTGATGGTTTCATCCAAGATGAACGAACTAGTTAAATTCTAGTTTTGTTGTCTGGTGACAGGAGACACACCGAACCACGTTAAAGAGGAGTCGTACTTGGATCTACACATTTACATCATTAATCTTTATATCTCAGGATGAGATGCAATCAAGAGTATGGCCCTTTGAGTGAGTAAATCCAGACAGAGCACATGCTAAGTTGAATTACTTCAGGCCCAGCAGTCATCAGGGTAGCATAGGAGTTAAAGTCTTCCAGCATTAGAAACGTATCAAATCAGAGCTGATGACAAAAGTGTGATCTTATCAATACATGACCTGGATAAACCATTCATTTAAAGACTGATCAAACTGACAGCAGTTAAAATGATGAATTAGAAAAGTAAGGGGTCACTTGATCCTAACCCCACAGTTGTACTACTACCTCTGCTTGTGTGTGTGTGGGACTCAGGTAAAGGTAAATCCTTTCTCACAGATATCGACCTATCAGCTGCTTCGATGTGAAATGCTCCCCCCCCCCCCCCACACACACACAATGAGTGATGTGTAAGGCTCCATTGATTGGGTTGGCCATGGTTACAACCTCTATTAACCAATCAGGAGTTTTTTGAAACAAACACCCATTATCTCACAATGGGTACCTCCTTTCCTGTGTGTGTGTGTGTGTGTGTGTGTGTGTGTGTCAGTCACTTAACCTCTCTGGACCTGCACGTCACTTTTTATTCATTGTCTCAGGGAAACTTCATCTGCTCCATCTCAGTAGTCAGTCTTCCAAACCAGTGACCTGCAGCAGCAGGTAACCTGACTCCAACCCCTCCAACACACCTGGAATCAGCTACAGGTGATCCCCTACAACTAGCATAAAATTTTAACATCCAACTGCTTGACATTCCTATACATGAATGTCAACAGGGGCATCAACAGGTGCCAAACAGGTGGAGAAATGAAGAAACAACTTGTAAAATGAGGTGAATGAAGATGAAACCCAGTTAAAATAACACAGGTGGAACAACAGGTGGAACACTCTGTCTGATGTCTTCACAACACTCAAGTTAAGTCTGTTTATATTGAGACAAGAATTTATACCCACACATGATAACTGTGCATGTGTGTGTCTGTGTGTGTCTGTGTGTGTGTGTGTGTGTGTGTGTGTGACAGAAAGACTTGGTGAGGATGCGGAAAGTTAAAAACCTGCAGGTTGGACAGTATATACTTTGAAGTTTCCTGTAAATATATTAAATAAATCTGCAGCTGTTTTTTAGAAAATATCAGAATATATTTATGAAATCATTTTTTGTGATTTCATCGGCATTGAGTAGTTGTGGTCTCTTCAGGGGTAATTTCAAAGACATTAGAAATATGTTTGTTCATCTGAGTCTGTATTAAAAAAGATTTTCTATAATCTGCTCTGACCTGAATGTCACTGCTGTTGATGTCACTGCTGTCTGATCACAGATCAACACCATTAAAAAAAGACTCTGAGACTCGCGAGAAAATTCAGACTTTATTAGCAGTTCCTCCGACAGACAGACAATCGTTCGTCCTTCATGAATGTTTGTACAGTAAAAGATGTGAACACAGAGCAGATCTCAGGTCAGCAGGTAAACGATAACTGTATGTACACGTGTGAGCACAGAGCAGACAGACAGGCAGACAGTGAGACAGGTTAAAGACATGGAATCAAAGCCTGAAGACAGTAGAGACTGAGCCTTATATAATTACATGTGATAAACACAGTGATTTATGGATTGATTGATAAAATGGAAGCTGGAGGTTGAAGTTAAGCTGCAGTTCTTATTGTTGTTGTCATGGTAACTGAGTCCACTGTGGGGCCGGCTCTGACGGGAGAAAACACACAAACACTCGCTGATCATCGTTGTTGTTTGTGTGTGATATGACAGAACTGATCGATGAACATCAGTGAGCGATTGATTGATTCCCGTCCGACTGTCACTCATCAGCAATGTCATTTCTTCCCACTCCCCGTGAATACAGCACAGAATCTAATGTTTTGACCTCAGTTGACTCATTTCCCTGAGTGTCACAACCAAAGTAACTAGTTACTTAGTCAATGTTGACTTCATAGTTACACTTCCAGTTATTTTCATCAACAGTCAGAGTGATTTTACCTGCAGTTGCTGAGCTCCCCCAGAGTCCAAGCGTCTAATTCATGACTGAAAGAAGAAAATGGAGAAGTGTCACTTCTCTCGTTGCTCTCAAACTGGTTTGACTGGTTAATTCTCTCTCCTGCAACTCAGTGGATTCAAGTGGCTCTGAACTGTGATTGGCTGTAAGGCAGTGTGTTGTCACAGTAGGGTGTAACCTTTACCGTCAGTGGTGGCGTGGTCATCTGTCTTATCTGGTTGGTCAGCCGGTGTCGCTGCAACAACAAACAAGGTAACAACTCATTAACATCAACAAACAGGCTCCACCCACAGTGATGTCGGCACTGCCTCTGAGAGATAATCATAAAAAGTCTCAGTAAACAAAGACAATGACCTCCAGAGTGTTAACCCATCTGATGTCTTTGTGTCTCTAATTCATCTACTTTGACACTGGATTTTATTTGTTTGTGCTTTCACTGCTTCAAACTTTTCCACACCCGAACTCTTCATCTCGACTCAGTTTTTTTTATTTTTTTATTTTTTAATCTTTCATTTCACCTCCATTTTAGTATCTAGTAGGTGTGAAATTACTTTTAGATCCAGAATCTAATAAATCCATAAATAAGCTGAGTTGCTGTCTGGATCTGGTAAATATAAAGTAGGAAACCCATGTTGGTAAGCCTTTCTTTTACATCTCCCTATTTACCAGGTATTTATCTGGTAAAGCCATGGTAACACAGTGTTACTACATAATTACCAATGGTTACAAGACAGTAAATACAATACCTAGTAACACATTTTTGTTACCATATATTTAATGGGTAAATTGCTAGTAATTAGGAGACTGTAGCTACCTGCTTATTACCAGCAGTAATTACCCAATAACACTATGATTTACCATATAGTTACCAGATAATTACCCAGCATTTCGCCATAGTTTCATTGTATTTACTTTCTCATTTCCATTGGTAATTACCTAGTAACACTTTTGTGTTAACATGAATTTACCAGGTAAACAGCTGGTAATTAGGGGACTGTAAAAGAAAGGCTTGCCCAGATGTTGTCTGTCAGCTGCTTCCTCTGAAGTCTTTGTTTGTCCTTGACTTCTCATTTTGATCTCCATCTTTCACTTATTCTCATATTTTAATTCTGATCCTAAAGCTTTTAAAACGTTTATATTCGATGTAAAGTACTTGAAGTCAACCCTGGTCTATAGATTTGACTCTTTACGTCAACTTTGAAAACGACCTGAATTCTTAGAACCCTAACCCTAACCCTTCTCTATTAAAGGTAAAAAGACCTGATGAAACAGTCGTCATTGTGTTTACCTTCGGTGGAGAGAGCACTCTGCTGCTCTTCCTCGTCTTCTGGCATGTTTGTATCTGTTGGTTCAGTGCTGTCACCCTCAGCTTCACTTTCTGAAACATCCTCCTCATCCTCTTCTGCTGACAAGTCTGCATCACTGTCAGCCTCTGTTGTTTCAGGCTCGTCACTGTCATCCTTACCTTGATTTCCACTTTCATCTTCCTCATCTACATTCATGCTTTCTGTGTCTTCCTTGTCTGTGTCCTCATCACTAGCTCCTTCCATTCTGTCTGAAACGTCGCTGTCCTCCTCAGACAAGCTCTCCTCCCCTCCTGCTGCAGCGTCTTCATTTTGATCCTCTCCTTCAACCTCAGTGTCAGACTCCTGAATGTCATCCTTATCCTCACTAACATCCTCCTCCTGACCCTGATCCTCATCATCAGACCCCTTAGTCTCATCCTTGGCCTCAATATCATCTTCCTCCTCAGACTTGTCCTTATCCTCAGACCCCTTAGTGTCATCATTACCCTCACTATCATCCTCCTTCTGACCCTGATCCTCAGACTCCTTAGTGTCATCTTCATCCGTACTATCAGCCTCATCTACATCATCCCTATCCTCAATTTTATCTTCCTCCTGAGTCTCATCCTCATCCTCAGACTCCTTAGTTTCATCCTCAACCTCACTTTCATCCTCTTCCTGAGCCAGATCCTCAGACTCCTTAGTCTCATCCTCGTCCTTACTATCATCCTCATCCACATCATCATCCTTACTATCATCCTCATCCACATCATCATCCTTACTATCATCCTCATCGACATCACCATCCTTACTATCATCCTCATCTACATCAGCCTCAGTTGTAGAATCATCTTTCTCCTGTTGCTCAGCATCAGTCTCATTGTCAGACTTATCGGTAGTGTTTACGTCACTCTTGTCTTCGCTGTCTTCTGCAACATCTGAGGATCAAACATATTTCATACTCATCGATTATTTGTTATCATGGGAAACATCAGCAGTCAATCTGTAACCAAACAGGTGCGTATTATTGACTATTCAGATATTAGTCCAGCCAATCGGTGAGCCACTCCTGTGGCTATCAGACTGCAGTGTGAAATATATGACCTATGTGAGATACAATAAAAATACTCAAACAAAGAAACAAAGAAAGACATCAACGAAACTGTTTGATCAAGAAGCAGCGGTGTTAATAATCAGCCCTGATCGGTGATCAATCCACTTCAAGGAGTTACATAAACTAAAGACTGAAACATAAGAAATCTGTATTCTCACCCGCAGCGTCTGTGGAGGTGTTGTTAGTGTCATCTGAAGAATCACAAACACAAAACATTAGAAATGTTGTCCCTACTGTCGTCTGTGTTATCATCTGGGTTACCGTAACTGGCATCTCACTAGATCAGCACCGATGAACAGGTTTCGGGTTAGAGAGACAGGTTCTTTTGGGCCAAGGCTCTATTTGATTTCTGCTCATCTTAGAGTCATTTTGTGTCTCTTCCTGGTGATTTTGTGTCTTGGTCTGAGCGCTCTTGATCTGATCAATGATCAATCCATGTCTAATCACATAAACTAAAGACAGAAAATGAAAGAAATCTGTATTCTCACCTGCAGTGTCTGTGGAGGTGTTGGTGTCGTCTGAAGAATCGCAAACACATTTCAAATGAAACTGATGTGAAAATTTCCATCAATCAGAGTTTAAACTGGAATTTAATTTGATTCACATGTGAACTGACTTAAATCAAAGATTCATTCAATTAAGATTCATTAAACTACAAACTGACCTGTATCAGGACTGACAGACACACCTGAGGCACCTGAGACAGATGAACAGAGAGGTGAACAGCCAGACGGGTAAACAGGAAGGTGAACAGACAGACAGAGACAGAAAGGTTACCTGTGCTTGTGTCATCTGTTGCTTTGTTGTCAGCAGAAGCTGTTGAAACAAATCAACATGTTTAGATGTACAGTTTATATACACGTGTGTACAGTATGTGTAGCTTGTGTCGAATTTTGCCTATAGATTGTGTAAATGTGTTGTTCTGTTACCTGTCTGTGAGTCTTCCCGGCTCCTCAGCAGGTTTTTAACATTCTCTAAATCTTCAATATTCAGAAACGTTCATGCAAGAAACAGTGATGATATAACAATCAATAATTTAACATTAATCCCACAAATAGCTGATGATGTAATAATCAGCTAATGATGTAATGATCATGTAGTATTTGTTGTACTGTACAGTCAGTAAGCGCCGCTGACAGAACTTTAAAATCAGTAACAGTCTGCACTCTTATTTGCTTCTCTGTGGTGATCGGATGTCATCATGAGGAGTGGGGTCTCTACAAGGTCAAAGGTCAAAGCTTGACCAGAACTAAAGGGTAAGATTTAATGAACTGAATGACAAGAACGACCAGGATTTAAACATTTATTTTACCTTTATCTGTTGGTTGATCTACAGACAGACAGACAGACAGACAATAATGGAAATCAATTATTATTAAAAAGTTAATATTGAACATTAAGTGCACCTATTGATATTTGCTGATAATAACATTATTGACAACTGATCATAGCTTACCAGTGACTGGAGCTGCCAGAGAAACAGCAGTGAGAGCAAGGAGCAGCAACACAACACACCTGGAACATGCATGCAAAGTGAACAGGTTGATTTGACTGCAATGTGTTTGCATATTGTTTTCCTGCATTGCACTGTCATACAGGAAGAGACACTCCACCGGAGTCAATAGTGTTTTTCAGCCCATACATATTAAAATGTTTATACCACTAGATAAAATATTAATTAAATAAGTGACAAACATAAAAAATGTAAAGTGACAAACATAAAAATGTAATGTGAAGAATATAAAAATGTAAAGTGACAAACATGAAGAATGGAAAGTGACAAATATAAAAACTGTAAAGTGATAAATATAAATAATGTAAAGTGTTGAATGTAAATTGACAAACATAAAGACTTTAAAGTAACAAACAAAGAATGTAAAGTGACAAATATAAAGACTGTTAAGTGACAAACATGAAGAATTTAAAGTAACAAAGTATGTAAACTGACAAATATAAAGAATGTAAAGTGACAAAAATAAAAATGTAAAGTGACAAACATAAAAATGTAAAATGACAAACAAAGACTATAAAGTGACAAACATATTCAACATTTTGGATTAAGTGCATTACATTCTTTATGACTTGTGTTGAGTGGAGGGTGAAACCGGTCTGAAGGGTTAAATGACTGCACTTCTTTGTGGTTCCTCCATAGAGAGCAAAGAAACAAAGCATTTCTTCTTTTCAATGTATAGAAAGAAACAATGAAGGGCAGCTCAAATCCTCAAAGAGACACATGAGCTTTGAGGTTCATCTGAGAGTCGAATGACTGCAGCTGAAACACTGAAGTCCTTCTGCTGAGCTAATGAACCAAACCTAAACACTAATACTGTCAGCAGCTGAAATCTCAGCTCAGCTATTAAAGAAATGTCGTTTGGAACTGTTTGAACTGCAGCTTCATGTCATAATGATTCATGTCATTACTGTACCATCTGAGAAATATGTTGATGGAAAAGAGTCACATATTTTTCTTTTGTAAAAGTTGTGAAGACAAAAGACGTCCCAAGCCAAAGCATGAGACATATAGAAACTGTTGTTAACTATAGACAGACTACAGACGGACTGACGTGAGATCACTTGACAGTCTAATTAGAACAAACAGGTGTGGCAGCACAAACTGTTCCAACAGAGCAATGTTGGCTAAATACTATTTTACAGTGTTTACAGCTGAAATGTCTCCCCTAAAATCCCATTAACTATTTAATAAAAGACATTTTAGATGCTTTTTCTTGAGTTTCATGTTTCTTGAGTTTCATGTTCAGCATCAGTGATAAAGAATGAATGATTAAATAGTTTAGTATATAGTATCGTGTAGTAAAATAGTTCTCTTAGTGTTCTGATGTGTAAAAGTCAAACAGATTCATAAAGTTTTAAACTCACCGTCGCAGCATGTTGTCGTTCAGGTCGACACGAACCAAACTTCACTTTGTTGAGAGTCTGAACTGAGCTGAAAGAGAGCAGCAGGTTTTTATACTCTCCTCCTCCTCCTGCACCACCTCCACCTCCACCACCTCCAACTCCCTCTAATCACTGCCCTACCTGGCTGTCTGAGCCTCTACACTCAGCTTAACATTGTTTGCCTGGTCTAAATTCACCGAATCACTAGTTTAGTAACAGAAACACCAAATAGCAGCTCCTGTTGTTTGTAGATGTTTCTACTTACATTATTGCCACACCAGATTTACACATTTATACTGGGTTTACACCAGGTTTACATGGAGCTAAAGTGACATTCAGACCAGAGTTTAAACAAGATTTACACCACATTTAAATGGGTTTAGACCAATAAAGTCAGAACTATAAACACATTAAATATCATAAAGTTTTCACACATTTCCTACCAGGAAATGTAAGAATAATATGTACACAGTGTGTGTGTGTGTGTGTGTGTGTGTGTGTGTGTGTGTGTGTGTGTGTGTGTGTGTGTGTGTGTGTGTGCTATGTCAGGTATGTTGTTCTCATTATGAGGAGAACTGGTTGGACAATTTTTTACCAGGAACACAAAGAGTTTAAGAGAAGGAAGCAGTTCATTGAAGAAATACCGTGACTCAGACTGCTTTAAACCTTATTAACGTGTTACTGATGATACACACACATGCACACAAAACTTCACATACACAACTTCAGCTAGCTAAGTGTTTTTTAAATGTGGTTTGGTGACAGTGAGCGTGACCTCTGACCCCTCATCATGTATTAACGACAGTCGTGATGAATTGATAATTAATGATGTTATCATCAATATGTCATATTAATTTAATATTTAAGTGTCTGTCAGAGTTTCACCTGCAGCAGTTTCTGGTTAAACACACCTGGGTTCCTGTCAATTACCTCTTTTGTTAACGCCTGAATTATTTTAGTGATGCAGAGTGAGCAACAAACAACACTCCAACCTGATGGACCAGATTCCAGACCAGTTTAAAATAACCCTTCAGACTGCTGGAAACAACATGGACCAGGACCTTGACCTGGACCTAGAAAAAGACCAGGAAATGGACAACAGAGTGGGCTCTTTGATTGGTTACCCTCAACGATTTTATGATTAGTCTTTATTGGACTCACTGAGAACTGTGAACTCTGCTTCAGATGTAGATCAAATTTCTGTTGCCTGTGTTGCCTGTAGATTTCCCTGAAATCTACTGAAGGTTACTGTGGTTGAGCTGACAATTTCTGACACTTATTTAACGGCAAAGATTACCCCAACTCGATGTTTCTTACAGTAATGGAGGAGAGTGATTTTATAGAGACTGTTCATAATGTAAAAACAATACTTCTACTGTCCGTAATGCCATTGTCATGAGAAAAGTTCTAAAAATCCTTGAGGGAATTGCTAAACCACTCACATTACAGGTCTGTTTCTTTCTGTCCGTCCCTCATCTCTCAGCTGTTACTGTATGTTTTCAGGTTCGATTATATGTTAAACGTCTTCTTCTACTCTACTGTGGGTAGACCTGTCCATATTCTAAATGTTTGCTGAAAATCTGGGTTGACTTACCAACTTCATAACCAGCGTTGTGTGATTATTGGGGTTAGTGAAACCACATGAGAGAAACAGATCCTGGGTATGTTGAAGTTCAGACATCAGGTAATGTGCACAGCGCTGACGAAATGTTAAACAGAACCTCAGTTCATTTAATGCTACCAGTTTGAATATTTACGATAAGGTGAATCTGTGAAATTACATCAGGATTAAAAAGCACAATTTCTAGGCTTTGACACGCTGAAGCCAACAGGAAAAGAAGAAGTTAAGACAACAGGACGGGGTCGTCCTACAGGAGTACAGCTTTTACACTGAGCAAATTGATTGGTCAGAAGATGGAACATTTCCATGTGTGATTCTGTGATCTGGACCAGAACCTGTTCCGGAACAGCTTCAGTTACCTTGGTGATATAGTAAAATCAATCGTACTTCCTACAGGACACTGTGAGGTACGTGAAGAATCAGATATGATTTTGCCTCTTTGTCCCCTGGGTGACGGCCGGTTCATGCTGCACCCTTTTGATCTTCAGCCTGAAGTGAGCACAAGCATCTCCGTTAGCAGCAGAGTCCCAAGTAGTTTGTTCTGTCTCTCAGACCAGACATCGATTTCTGAGCACTCTCATAAGTTGCGTTGAGAAGTGATTGATTTTGGATTCATGCTGGGCTGTAGTATCAAAGTTAGCCTCTACAGCTAACTCTTACTCTTCTATAGCTGTGGCATGAGCAGAGGAAACTTCCAGGCTTGGGCCTCCAAAGAGCTCCATGATATCTGAATTATCAGCTCCTGGCACACACACACACACACACACACACACACACACACACACACACACACACAAACACACACACAGTGCCTCATTATCGCCGCTCAGCAGGAAGTACTACAGCAGACATGTTTTGAACAATAGAGGAGTAAAAGTTTCCAGAACAGTGAGTTGATGGGATTTCCCACAAACAAGCCACATACAAGGAAATACTGTGAAACACACACACACACACACACACACACACACGCACACACACACACACACACACACACACACGCACACACACACACACACACACACACACACACACACACACACACACACGCACACACGCACACACACACACACACACACACACACACACAAGCACATGCGTGCACGCACACAGACCAAGTGATTTTGTCGGGCCATTAATTACAGATGTAGCTGCTGTTTGTGTTCTCTGAAGGTTTTCACTCTCAAACTGGCTGAGGGGGGCAATGATGCAGCAGGTGGATTTTTGCACCTTTCTCAATCATTTAAAAGTTTATTATATACATGTAAAACTTTATATTTATAACAAGTGGCACATACATCACCGAGAGAGAGTGACACTATTGAGATTGTGCGGTGTCCATATGTAGGAAAATAAAAGGAGAAAAGATTGGGTGATATTTGAGGTGAGTGCACACTTCTATAATGTGAAACATGTCTGTTGTGACTGGAGGTTAAGGAGTGATGCTGACAGACAGCGCTGAGGGTGTACCTGCTCAGAGGCCAGAGGTCATGGGGTGATGAGGTCATGAGGTCAGAGGTCAGCTGAAATTCACGCTCAGTTCATTTCAACTTTATTCAAATATGACAAAAGTCAAGAAGAACATGAGAACATGTTGTGTCAATGTTTGATTACAATTAAGAATTATTAATGAATAAATGAAACAAAAAAGAAAAAGAAAAGAAAAACTACCTAAAACTCAAATAAACTGAGCTGATTGAAAACAGGCGGTGCAGGGGCTCACTACATTAAACATATCAGGGCCCAATACAGAAAACAATCAGGGGCCCAATACAATAAACATATTGGTGGCCAGACACTGACAGACCCGGACAAAAGTGAAAATATTAAATGATCAGTCTAAGCTTTCAGTCAGAAAACAATTTAGGTTATTAAATTCATCCTATAAAACCGTTAAATATTACAAAAACAAACTCACAAACAAGTTTTAAGATCAAATGTTTGTGTGTCTCTTTTATCAATGTATGAAAGATATTTTTACACCTACGTACGTGTGTGTTACTACATGTGTGTTACTACAGGTGTGTTACTACAGGTGTGTGTTACTGCGTGTGCGTTGATTTCTTATATCTGGGGGCGATTGGTCCTGGATCGTCTCTTTGACGTTCGGTTCCTCACCAGAGTTTTCGGCTGAGGAATGAGTGGTTGAAGGGGGAGGGCAGGGCTCTGAGGTAGATGGGAGGGGCTTTTGATAAAGCCCACTGGGTTTTGTGGCAGCACGGCTGGGCTCTGAGGTTTGACCGAACGGGAGTTGAACTTTTTCTTCCCTCCCTCCTCAGAGTCGGAGCGCTCATCTTCTGTTAGAAAAACAGTTTTAAATGAACAGCAACCAACAAAGACAATATGAGATAAATATGCACTCAAAAGATATTACCTTTATAAACAAACCAGAAATATATGACACATGTGTGAACTTTCATTTGAACACACTAATTGGATATCGTTCTTATCTTGAAATTTCCCAAACTGTTTATTTTTAAATGCCATTTTTATCTGGGGTAATCTCACTCCCGCTCATAGTTTAGCCAGTTTTGTATATGTTAATGTTATTTGTGTTGTTGTGTGTTATGTATCACATTATATAGCATAGTATGTCATGGTATAGTTTAATACAACATCTTATCATGTAGCATGCATTCATCTCACCATCTTCTTCTTCCACACTGATTGCAGCAGCTGCAGCAGGTTCTATAATCAATCAATCAATCAATCAATCAATCAAGCAATCAAGCAATCAAGCTTTCAAGCTTTCAAGCTATCAAGCTATTGATGTATGAATCAACAGAAAAATTCATGAAATGCTCAAATTTAAAGAGATATTCAGAGGTAGAAGGAGAAAACCAGACATACCATGTACTGTCACCTGATTGGCTGCTGGAGCTACAAGAAGCAACATTTACATGATGAATGAATGAACGTAAGAAAATAAGTTCATAAATTACTTTGAGTCAAAGGTTAAATGTATAGATATGTTTTCCTCTATGTATTTGTGTACGTATGGATGTATTTCATGGATGTTTGCATTGAATGTATCTATGTTGTGTTCTCACCGTCTGCAGTCTCTGAACTGGAGCTGCTGGTATCTGAAAAAAATCATTGTCAATCATTATTCAATCATCAGCTAATATCTTACTTATTGTTATTGTTATTAATTATTATTGTTATTAATTATTATTATTATTATTATTATTATTATTATTATTATTATTATTATTATTATTATTATTATTATTATTATTATCATCATTAGGTCTATAAACAGATAGATAGACAGATAGACAGACAGACAGACAGACAGACAGATAGATAGATAGATAGATAGATAGATAGATAGATAGATAGATAGATAGATAGATAGATAGATAGATAGCTACACAGATGGTTATCTATCTATCTTACCTAAATCTGCTGCCAGCCGAGGGGAAGCTGATGACGAATACAATTTAAACCCTGATGAAAAGTAAACTACTAGTTATTAATAACTAGTCATTAAAACGACTCATCACATGTTTTTGCTGGAAGGTTTGTTTTGTGATTTGTGATTCCTGCGTGTCTGTATGCAAGGTTTTGGTTTAAATGCTCAACAGGTTTTCCACCAGTCGGACTAGTTTGAGCCACAAACCAGCAAAATGTGGTGTGAGAAGAGTGTTTCTACTTCCACTGTTAAATTTGACACTATTGTTAGACATTATTTTGATATTCATTAGTTCATCCTAACTCTGAATTGAAGACATGTGAGAATGTTTCTCTTAATCAAAGTCTGCTGGCTCATTATTAAATGATGAATTGATTTATAAACAATAAAGTTTCAGTTTTGTCCACAGCAGAGAACATCTCTAGTGTGGAAATATAAAAAAAGCGTGTGTTTGGCATTTCTCTGTAGAGTAACAGATGTGCACTCTTACCAGGCTGATCAGGAGAGACGGCGTTCATACTCTCTGAAACAACAAAACAACATCTTACCTGAGTCATCATTTCTGGGGATGTTAAACTTAATACTAACTAAACTGACAACATGTGAAAACTGTTCATTTTAATATGAAACAAGAAATTTACTAAACGCATTTCATCTAAAGTCAAACATTTCCATCCATCAACACACTTGAAAAGTGATGTAATTTCACAGATTTATCGCTGACCGCATGTTGCAAAACAGGTTTTGTTAGTTTACCCGAGTTTTGACAGACTGACTCCGGATGTTGATTGGAGTTCCTAAGGCAACCATTTTGGTTTTGGATCAATCCCTTTCTGACACCCATTTTATTTGACTTATGTTAAAATATCTGTGAGCGTTTTCAGACCAAAACAATCTTTTACTTTTTAAAAAAACCCTTATCCTTTTTAGAAGTTGAAAACTTTTGACTGACCTGTGGGGGCTTCATCAGATATGGAGTCTTTATCTGTAAGACAAAGAAGATCGACAGGTGATGTAGAGACAGGTTAGACCACATACAAACCTTTCAGGTATGAGTGATGAGAGACGGAGAAGTGATCTACCTGTCGACATGGCTTGTATTCCAGCATCTGCAAACACAAAATGTTTCATTAAACTTCAATACATCAGTCAAATGACCTGTTGATCAAACTGTAATGCTATTTTAATCTGATGATCAATCAGAACAGATATTAGTTAGATCTCACCGTTTGAGTCCAGGTCACCCTCCACCAGTAGGACGAAGAGAGAGAACAGAATAACAACGTTCCTGCAACAAACACATCGAGGCTGAGACTTGTGTCCTCACAAGGCCACCACACAGAGGTCACATTAAACGCTTAGTTTTTTCTGTAGTTTAATTTTGACTCTGCTTCAGGCTGCTGTGTGATTGGCCAGTTACAGAAGTGAAACATACCAGAAAAACAAAACAATAGCTCATTTTGATGTTCCTCCTGAGGGTGGCACTAGAGGAAAATACATGGGCTCAGTAAGAAAAGAGCGAGCCAAGCTGCCAGTTCAGAGCTGATTTAAGACATCAGCATGTTCTTTGTTTATGTTGTCGCTGTAATGATGTCTGCAGCCTGAGGAGGGCACTGACAGACCAGCGGAGGAGTTAAAGAGGTCCAGTCAGCACCCAGCATCAATATCCCTGAGCAGAGACTGATTTCATTGATTTGTCATCAGCGAGGAAACATATGTGTGACCTGATCAATATTGTCAGTGTGATGTCTTATGTGATGATGTAGAATTATTTGTTTGAATTTGAATTAAAATGGTTCATTTCACATCAGAAATACAAATTTCTTGAACAAGAGGAGGTGGAAGATTTAATACATGTTGCGTAGAAGGCTGCTAACCACACACACTCATGTACACACGCATGCGCACACACGCATGCGTGCACACACAGTGAACTCAGTTGATAAAAACAGTAATTTAACTATAACAATGAATAAACTGCTGGAAGATACTTTCACCTATCTCTGTCTCACCACCTGATCCTATTGCAGGTTGTTTATTTCCTGACTGTTGAACATCATGTTCATTCATTGATCATTCTGGAGTTTGTCACATAATCACTACAGTGTAATCTGACTGAAACAAACATGGACATACCTGGTGAGCATGATGCTGCGAGGTCAGACAATTCCCTGGATCAGTACAACAGGTAGGCACACAAGCAGGCAGACAGGTTACAATACTTTAGTTTTGTACTGCAGGAATCTTCTGGCTCTGAACGGCCGGCCTGGTGATTTATATATCAGCCTAAATGTCACCAAGACAGAGAGAGAGAGAGAGAGAGAGAGAGAGAGAGAGAGAGAGAGAGAGAGAGAGAGAGAGAGAGAGAGGAGTGTGTGTGTGTGTGTGAGAGAGTTTCAGGTTTCTGTTTTAATGTTCAGAGTTAGAGTAGGTGAAGACGCCCACAGAAGTGTCTGAGGACCTGTCCACACCAGACCAGGTTATTTTGCAACCAAGGTTTGGTTAAATGAATTTCCACATCCACACGAGTGGTGTAATAAAATAACAGAGAATAACTCCATACACACGCAACCGTAAAATCTGCCACCAAATGATGCAATATACGTGTAATACATATGCCACAGCAATAGGTGGCGATGTAAGGTAAAACAGGATGGCTGTTTTAACCAATCAAAGTAGTTTAAAACCGGAAAGAGGAAGCACGGCAAAGACCAAAACACAAACAACAATGGCGAATCGCAATCCAGGCGCCGCCGTTTTTGCATTAGGTTTAGCAGCTGGACATGACAACCGAACACAGCTGACAGCAAGCCAATAAACAACAACTTTGTCACATCCATTTTAGCCTATCAAGTGTTACTCTAGCTAGATAACAACCTCTGTCTCTTTGTAACTGTCGTTACTCTCTGTGTTTGCAATATTTAAAAAGGCACGCGCTCAGCTCTGACATAAGCAAAGGAAATAATTGTGGTTGTCATATCCACGTGCAACCGCTGAAACCTGAATTGGCCGAAAACCTCACCCTGGACTCGGTTTCAAACGACCACAGTTTCAGTTTTCCCAAAGCACAGCTGCATGTGAACAGAACAGTAAAACCAGGTACATAACTTACCCGGGATGGTGTGGACAGGCTGTGAAGACTTTAAGACCAACATGCTGTCAACATGTGTTGTTTTCTCTGATGTTCTCACGTTACAGAAACGTTCTCTAATCTTCTCATATTACTGAAATCTTCTTTGATGTTCTCAAGTTATAAAAATGTTCTCTTATATTCTCACATTACAGAATTGTTCCCTGATGTTCTCACATTACAGAATTGTTCTCTGATATTTTCAAGTTACAAAAATGTTGTCTGATGTTCTCATGTTACTGAAATGTTCTCTGATGTTTTCATGTTACTGAAATCTTCTCTGATATCCCAGTTGAAGGTGTCATTCTACTGTACAGATTGTAAAGCGAGAAACTGTAATGTAAATATACAAATCAAGTCACCTGACTTCACCTGTACACATCTCATACTGACAGGTTAATTCCTCCTACTACCTGTGTGTGTGTGTGTGTGTGTGTGTGATTTGTCTCACAGAAAGTCTCTGTCCTCCTTCAGACTGAGACTTCAGTCTAACCCTAACACTCATATCCAGGACCCAGTCCAGGTATTCCAGGCGACGCGTCATTGTTCTGCTCTGATTGTTCCTAAGGTTCTATCAGAGGGATCTCAGTCTGGAGGATTCAGTGTTCCAATGTAATTCGACCACCTGCTAATGTTCAGGCTCACTGTGAGTGTTTGTTACGAGGGGATTCCCTGAACTGTGAAGACGTCAGGAACTCACAAACACTCACTGTGTGTGTGAGTGTGAGTGTTGGTGTTTTTCTGTCATTCAGAGGCCACTGTAAGTTTTACACTGAGGGGAGGACATTATTATTATATACTGTGAGAAATATATAATATAAAAAATATTACAGGGGCTTCTGAGGAAGTCTGTGTCAAGTAAACGCAACATTCAAATGTTCAGCGGAGAGAAAACCTTCTTCCAAAAATCTTTTACACACAGGAAGTCCTCAGACTTTACATTTGTCAGAAATGGTACCTGCTGGGTTAATACTGGTTGTTTCTTACTGATGCAAAGCTGAATCATAGAAACAACAGGTGGGCAACAAAGCAAGAATTAAAGAGAGAACAAAGTAAGTGTCAACCTAATATCGAAAACTAAAGTAAAACCCAAAACCAGGAGAGAATCTTAGAAAAATGTCCATAAATGTCAGAATATCTCAGTATCTGGTTTATTGTTGGCTTTCTTAGTCTTCACGTGCATTCTTAAATGTTGAATCAGCTTAAGGTCAGGTGCCTGTGGAGGAAAGTCCCTGACAGTCAAGACAAGTTAGTCTTCCAAGAAAAAAAAGACAGGTATTAGTAAGTTGAGATTCACCAATCAATCATCTGATCAATCAAAGTAACGATCTGCCCCATCATCAGTATTCTCCACCTTGAGAGGCACTTCATGGTAGTTTTTGTCAGCACTGAGTACAAGTTTCAGTTTATAAAGATTTCTCTTAAGGTTTAAAGCAGATTGGAGGATATGCACTCGCTTACAGTGAAGCAAAATGGTACATTATTGTGTCATCTGCATAAAAATATAATGTATTAAAAATATATTATTACATTACAACGTCATTTATGTATGAACATTTTAAATAAATAGGACCCAATATGGATGACTGGGAGAAACTTTTTTGTACATTCACACACTGCTGAAGTATTTTTCAAACCACAGACGACAGCCCAGTTCTCATCAACAGCATAGAGATGTCAGCTGTGTGAAAAGCCTTTCGTGGAGGTATAATGTAGCACAGTATTCTAGCAGTGACAGCACTGGGTTTCTTTCTGAATCCAGACTGTAAGTCATGTAACATGCCATTTCTTGATAAAAAGTATTTTGATTACCTATAAGCCCTTTTATATTTACATTTACATTTATATTTAGGGCATCTAGCAGCCACTTTTGTTCAAAGCGACTTACTATATTACTATGTAATAAGAACATTTGTCACAAGAGAAACCACAATATATCATTGTTGAGTAAAAAAGAAACAATAGAAACAATTTTCAAGCCCTCATCCGAGCTTCGTAGCAGCTCTTTATCAAAGATACGTCAATTGCATCAGTGCTATGATTACAGTGCTTAAAATTTATTTCAATTTGAATTTTTCCTTTGGGGGGGTTGGCAAGGAGTCATGCTGTTGAGTCTTTTGCAGAAGATGGACAGTGACTCTGCTTTGCTGATGTTGGTTAAGATTTCCTTCCACTACTGAGTCTCCAGAACAGAGAAGAGTCGCGACTTCGCTCTCAGCAATGGTGTGTGGTCACTTAGCTAAAACTGAACATTTAGATGACGGTCTATAATTGTTATTGTGTTTACCTCCACTCCACTGCACTGTGTAACCCTCCACTCTTTAATAAATGTGTGACATTTTCTACCATACACACTAGGTACAATCACATCTTGTATAGTCCGAATAAAAAGGTGAGTCACAGGTTCAGCAACGTTCTCAGCAGCAGTTTGTAAGAAATATGGGTCTAAACCATCAGGACCAGCTTATTATTTCTCGTAAGTTATTTCTGTATTTCTATGGAAGCACAACATATGTTAGAAAATTTCTCAGAAAATATTGTATTCAAATCTTCTCTTTATTAACATACCAACACACATGGCTGCGACCGAACCATAAGAAATAAGATAATCTACAGGTGTACTTACATTCTTACATTTAAGACAAATTGTTAACAGTAAAGGTAAATTGCAGTAACAGCAGGTAGAAAAGTGCCAGAGGTGACAGAGACAGGTACTTCATGTATATGACTTCTGTCCCTGGACATCCCCTCTCTCTCTCTCTCTCTCTCTCTCTCTCTCTCTCTCTCTCTCCCGCTCTCTGTCTCACACACACACACACACACACACACACACACACACACACACACACACACACACACACACACACTGATAATGGTGCTGGGGTTTTGGGGGGGTTGAGTGGTATTTGAGTATCAAAGCCTCTTCTGTCTGGAAACGTCTCTGTGTAAACGGAGAGTGGACTGAACGGCTGAAGAAGCTTTTTAAAGCAGCACTGCTTCATTCAGCCCACGCTGCAGCTTTGAAACACAGTAAGGTCAGATTTACATGTTTATAGAGCTTCCATCCATTAATCAGTCCTACCATCCTTTCATCCTCCATCCTCTGTCTGTCTGACGGTGTCCCACAGGAGGAAGGACAGACCTGGAACACAGGACAACTGTAAAACATTTCTGAACACCAGCATGATTTTATGGGTGAAATAATGACCGATGATACGAGCTGGTCTAACACTCATAACCAGCAGACATAATAAAGACCAGCCAAAACTCTTAGAGACAAGGACGGACTTTTAAAGACAAGAACCAATGAATCCCTGATCACCAACTCATGTCTCTAGCCTCTCGGCCACCACCATATATAATGTCATCACACTGTCAGCCTGCAGTCTATGATGAACAGACGGATAGTTTGGGGAATAGATGGACGCCTTAACACTTATCGTCTAAACATGATAAACACGGTCTTTAACACTTTGGGTAGTCCACCGTCCCCATCTCACTGAATGGGACCCCACCAGTGATTGGTGTACTTCCACCAGTTCTTCTGACCAGACAAGTTTTGGTCAAACTCGAGCCTTCAGTATTTGGCGAATCTCTTCGAATCATCCCCTACAACTGTGTATTTTGGATTGAGGAGGCTGTGTTACCATCACTACATTGTAGGGTCAACGTTGGTGGCACCATCTCATCCATGAATGCTTAGAGAGAAATTGTTTCACTGGAAATTTCAAAAGTTTGATGTCATTTCCACTGAAGGTGAATGAAAATTAGTGTGTGGATATTTTATTTTAGGTCTTTCTTTCTTGTTTGTTTCCATCATGCTGCTCAGGGTTGATGCTTGATGTCGCTGTCTTGGTCATCTGTGGTATGAAGTGTCGGCCAGTGTCAGAGTGACATTGATTGTACTGAGTTATAAGATAAATGGATTCTGCCTGAAGCAGCTGACTGTGAGGTTAAAGGTCAAACTGCTTCAAGGTCAAATGTACTGTTTGTTACATGATGTGTCATATGACCAGACAGGATGACTTAATGAGGACGTATCCTCTGAGGTGTTTTGGTTCCTTTAATTAAAGTGAAGAATTCAGACAGTTATTAGTTTTCTGGATGGAAACTGATCTTTATGGTTGATGGCAGCGAGCCGGAGCGTCTGCCAGCACGGTAATAAGTCTCATCGCTCAGATCTCCATCAGCAGGATGAATTTCAGACATACCAGACAGGATCACTGTGTGAAACTGATCCAGGATCAACTGATATGAAACTGAAGCACAGTGAATCTGTGAGCATCAACTCATGCAGTTTGAAACAACAACACTGACCATATCGTCACAGACACAGTGAGCGGCTTCGTTTGACCTTCAATTTATAGTTTAATAATGTTTAAAACACCAGAAACAGATGTTAATATGAGACACCGTCAGTTAATAATCAGGTTCATTTTACAAACATTTACAACCTCCTGGAAGCTGCGTCCACCTTGAGTACACCTGTAAAAGTTCACTTTCTGTTGAAGTCTGTTTTAAAACTGAAGTCAGTGTTTCTTATTAAAACTCACACTCACACAAAGTTAGAACAGTTTCACATGACACCTGAGGTGAAAATATTTAAGTATTATCAACAATATTGATCTAAAGCACTCAAAGTAAAATGGCTCATTCTGCAGTAATCTGTTTTTGTATGTGATGTTTGTGGATTCACATTCCTGCTGCATTGATATGTCCTTTTACTGCTGAACATTTAGAAGGTGGAGCTCCTTTATATATAGTAGTGCATCATGGTCTAAACAATCAACGTGTGTTTGTGGTGTGTCCAAATCTTGAATCTTTTCTCAGCTCAGTGAAGATGCATTTTAATCCAAGAAGGTTTTTAAAGAGAAACTTCAGCTGAAGAACGTGAAGGAGAGCGTGATCTCTTAGTCCATCACCAACATTAGACCTCGAACCCTAAAACATTCATTAAAATTCACCAACTGGAAAACATAAATCTACTGAATTCACAAGTCAGTAATATGTATTGGAGTAAAAGTACTCTATAGTATTTACCTATAATATGTAGTCGAGCAAAAGTACTGTACAGCATTTACCTGTAATGTGTAGTGGAGTAAAAATACTGTGCAGTATATACATGTAATGTGTGGTGGAGTAAGAGTGTACAGTTATATACAGTATAAAATGGAAATCCTCAGGAGAATACAAGTACCTTAAATATGTGCCCAGTTACAATACTTGAGTAAATTAAGTTACATTCATTATCAATATCACTTGTGATAGTGTTTGTTGATCAACTTTTTTCAAACTGTTTGCTGTCATATGTTAGTATTTGATGTTCAGAATAAACACGTAGCAGAATGAAAGGAGGCTCACATGTTATCATTGTTATTATTATTGTTGTTATTCTTTTAGTAGATAATATTATTGTGGTTATTATTGTTATTGTTATGATGATAATTATTATTATCATTGTTATTATCAGCAGACATTCTTTACGTTGGAGTACAGTAACTGAATTCATCTGATATGATTGTACTTGATAAATAAACCAGATTAATTCATTTTGTAAGCACTGCTGGCGGCCTCTGGCGGGGAGATGACGTCATGCAGCCACATCTCGTATTTCCATAACAACAGTAACAGAAATAATTACATAATGATAATGATATAATATCACAGTATAATATAATATAACAGTGTGTTACTGTAAAAAATGAGGAAACGAAGCAGTGATTAAAGCTTCTTAAACAAAGAGCGATTTTAATTTCCGCTTTGTTTCTGGGGGAGCGATATCCTGTGTACACAGCCGGAAGTAATCCAGAGCGCACGCGTCGTGTCTGCAGAGCGCTGTGAGTGTCTTGTTTGTTTGTTTGTTGCTTTTAAGCTGCCGTTTGTCACGTTCACGGTGAGTTTGGTCGTTTGTTTATTATCAACAGAACTGTTAGATTTGGTCGCGTGTTTCCAGTTCAGTCGGAATACACTGTTGTTTTATTTAGCCTGACGAGCTGTAGGTCTGCTAACAGCTAACGTTAGCCGTTCAAACATTAGTGATTAACATCAAACATCTTCCTTTGTGTGTTTGTTTCTTTTTTCTTTTCTTTTTTTTATCAATAAAGTCAGCTCTGTGTCTACGGAAGCCGAAAGTGGCAACGCACTGATCTGAGTAATGCTGTGTTCTGTGAAAAAGCAGCTGATAAATAACGTATTAGCTGAACCAACAGTTTCTGTAAGAGTGGAGCGACAACTAGCGATTATTAAAATGATTGATCAACCTGCCAGTTATTTACACAATTAATAAATAAATCTTTGAGACAGGATTATTGTAACCTCCATACTCCCACGTTATGTAGTCACATGAATTCCTGTTAGTTGTCATGGAAAGTCTTCCTGTAATTCTAACAGAGTCAGTTGTTGACATAGATGAAACAGAAAAGTGCCGGACATGTTTCACTGAATCATGTTGTTGTTTTCAGTGATGGAGCTTCAGTCTGACATGAACACTGTGAAGGAAGGAGGAGGAGGAGGAGGAGGGGGGCAGAAGGCTGGGATGAAGAGGAGACATGAGGAGGAAGAGGACGACTCACACAACAAAAAGATGGTACAATTAAAGTCTCATCATCAATCAGTCAGTTTGGTCTGAACTGATAGATAATCAAAGCTGCTCTCAGTGGTGTAGAGTAACATGTTTTTCCTCCTCCTGCTCATGAAGTAAAGTAGAAAAGAAATCTTCTGTGTCTTGCTCTCGTAATCCAGATAGGACAGATAACTCCTTTAAAGATACCTCCTGTCTGACAGCAGCATCGTCCTCTCGGCAGTGACCTGTCTGTTTGTCTGCTATTCATCTTGCAGGTGAATGATCACAGTGTGAAGGTGGCAAGTCACTACAACAGTCTTCAGGAAGTCGGTCTGGCTGCACGAAGTCGAAGCAGAATCTTCTTTATGAGGAACTTCAACAACTGGCTGAAGAGCGTCCTGATTGGTAACTGATTATTATGCAACAAGTCTTATCAAGCAGTGACAACAGAGTCAGTCAGTGTCAACAGGAGGTTATGCCTGACCCGAACTCTGTAACTGTGATCAATATAGAAAGTCATCACCAATCACCAGCAGGTGTGTTAAGTTAGTTATTTTAAAGCTGATGGGCTGTATGTTTGGTTGACAGGCGAGATCCTGGAGCAGGTACGTGGGGCGGGGTCTCAGCAGGTGTCTGTGTTGGACCTTGGCTGTGGGAAAGGAGGCGACCTCTTGAAATGGAGGAGAGGAGGTATCAATCACCTCGTCTGTGCTGGTAATCAGTGATTATTGATCAACTGTTTATTACCTACTTCAAATATACAGAAATAATACTCAATAAGCAATAAAAGGAATTAACAACAAGTAATTATTGATTGGCCTTTCCACTATCACGTGTACAGATTTGTTGTACATGAAATAAATTGATAATCAATATTTATTTTCAGATATAGCAGGAGTGTCAGTGGAGCAGTGTCAGAGTCGCTATGAAGACATGAAGAAGAAAAGTCACGCCAATGACAAAATCTTCAGCGCCCAGTTTATCACTGCAGACTGCACCAAGGTAGATCTACGACACACACATCACTTCATCATTGTAGACTGCACCAAGGTAGAAGTACAGTCGATGCAGCTCGATATTCCCGCACACAATGACTGTCAGTTGTCAGGGGTTGTTTTCAGGGTTAGGCAGGAGTCATGGATTAGTAGTATTGTGTATTTGAATAATAACTAGTGTCTTCTGAGTGTTTGTAGTTTCTTCACACACATGGTCCGTCACTTTGAAGTAGCGTAAATGTTTGACTAACTCTTTTGATCTGTGTCTGCAGGAGGTTTTGTCAGAGAAGCTGGATGATCCAGAGCTGATGTTTGATATCTGCAGCTGTCAGTTTGTATATCATTATTCATTTGAAAGCGAACAGAAGGCTGACATGATGCTGAGAAATGCCTGCAAGCGTCTGAAACCTGGTGGTTTCTTCATTGGAACAACCCCTGATGCCTTCGAGCTTGTGTAAGAACACTGACTGATGATGTTGTTAAATTGGTATCTGCAATCTGCAAAATGATGATACAATTAATTAAATGCTGTGTTTACTTGTAGAGGCTGTTGCTTTTGGGTAATTTGAGTTGACACAATGTTAATGTGTTTCTTCTCTCCTTGTTTTTCTGCTCCCTTTTGACAGTAAACGTTTGGAGGCATCAGACTCTCTGTCATTTGGGAATGAGGTTTTTAAAGTCTCCTTTCAGTCCAAAGGCTCTTATCCACTCTTCAAATGCCAGTATCACTTCAGCCTTGAAGATGTTGTCAACGTTCCAGAGTTCCTTGTCTACTTTCCTCTCTTTGAACAGTGAGAAGTTATTAGTAATGTCAACACCTCATCATAATGTCCGCAATGTTTGTGGTAATTTCAATACTAAAGTAGTCTTTCTGATTCTGGACTATAATAGTAACAGCGTAGGTGTGTCTTTAGAACTGATGACTGCACAGACGGAAGTTACTCCACTCGGGCAAAATGTCTGTACTTCACTGAGTCATGCAAAGATTCAACTGTACTCTTCTGTCTTTGCGTTTGTGTCAGCATGGCAAAGCGTTACAACATGCGCCTGGTCTTGAAACAGAGATTCTCTGAGTTCTTTGAAGAGAAAGTGAAGAAGGAGCAGCATCGCAGCCTCATGATGAAGATGATGGCTCTGGAGGTAAAAAGTGTTACAGAAACACTATTTTTAAGTTGTATCAAACACTTTTCCATGTAATAGTCACATACTTGTGTACTACTTGTATAAGTTATGTTTCACAATTGTTTGTTTTATTTTCAGCCATTTCCCACTGAGGATGGAGGTCAGCAGGCTACAGACAGCAGAGGAGAGTACTGCCATGCTAAAGAACATTGTGGTAGAGCTGGTGTCAAACTCCCACTGGTGGGTTTTCTGATTTACATACTTCTATTCTTGTTTAATCCGGTGCAGTCCTGTTTCGTCTGACGGTGTTGTTTATTGTGTGCAGGGGACGCTGAGCAGATCAGAGTGGGAAGCTACCAGTAAGTATTCATAATCTCCATCTTGTCATGATCTTATTGTCATGATAAGAGGTGATGAAACATCCACATGCGTATCCAGGGGTGATATAAGTAAATTATTTTTATCATCATCCTGTGATGAAGATGTGCAGTTATTGATGTTAAATGTCATTTACATGTAAAACAACCCAGCAAACGTTCTTGGTAGAAATAATTGTAGTTTTTTAACTGGATCCAATCAGCACATTCACATCAAGCGATGAGTAAAACATTTGCTGCCTGTGATGACTCGATGCCTGACTCAGCTTCACCTTGCCCTCTTCTTTGTAGGTATCTACCTGGTGTTTGTCTTTCAGAAGATATCGTGATGCAGAAAAACGTCTTGTTTTTTGGTTTGTGAAGTCATTGGCTGCTCATCAGAGCACCTCGCCATGTTTTGGTTGTACAGCGTTTACTTGTTTTCTTTTTCATGTCTGATTTTGATAAACCATGACCTGTCCATTAAAGGTAATTTAAAGTCACTACTTCTTCTGTCGTTATCACAACAAACTGAAACTAAGAATTGTTATGTGGTATAGTAGTGGTTGTAGTTTAGGTGCGGGTGTGCCTGGATTGATTGGGGGAAAAAGGCTGGAGAATGTTGCAAGAATAACGCCTCAGCTGTAAAATGTGGCTCTGGCTCTAAAAATGTTCTTCTCCTGGCATCATCTTTTGATAAAACCAAGACATTAAATTTACATTTATGCAATGTAACAGCAGCTTTTGCCCAAATTGTTTTACAGTAATTCTTACATACATTCATACACTGATGGTTGCAGATGCCATGCAAGGTGCCGATCAGCACATCAAGACCAGTTTTGGTTTCATTACCTCCGCCAACGACACTGTGATTTACATACCAGGGGAATTTAACCAGTGACGTCCTGCTAACAAGACACTGACTCTTCCGTCAGCCACACCTCAGAGAGAGGGAGATAATATCAAAATGCAAAATACTGTTTGGAGAAGGAGCGATCTGCTACCCAATATATATCAACATGCCACAACCTAAGGGACAGCGAGTTACACACCCACCCTGTATATATGGTATATATAATTAATGTAAATCTAAATTGTTGTACATCAATCTTGATGTTGTGTGTATGTTTGTTAAATTATTGTTAATGTCTGAAAGTTTGGGTAAGATGCTTTGGAAATATTGTTCTTAAAACGTGCAAAAAATAAAGCCCCTTTGAAATGAAAATTGGGGAGAGAGAGAGAGAGAGAGAGTGTGTGTGTGTGTGTGTGTGTGTGTGTGTGTTGTTGTCTGAATTACTACTGGGTAGTTAAGCGTCCTGATGTTCTGTTTAGTGCTTAGATGTAGCCACCTGGGATAATTAACTGTTATGAGTTTTAAGCTTAAGCATCCATGTTAGGTTATTGTCAGAGGAATGAAAATTCATTCAAGTTACAGGCACACGCCATCAACTGTATGCCAACCCCAACCCACCCAACCTCTGGTGGCACCTCCCGGTTGTAAACTTCATAATTGCTGTATTCAGTGCCTCTGTTTTTCTTCTCTTGGCTGTTGACAATCTTGGATTACACTATTATGCTGTGGTGGTAAGTCAACACAAATTCTGTTGTACAAAGTGCTTTACTAAAATTGTGTGTGTCTCTGTCTTTTTGGCTATATTATGTCTATGTTGAGTAGGGTTAGGGTTAGGTAAGGGGAAAGGAACTGGCCACCAACAAATTGGCGCCAGAAGTGCACTCTCCACCCCGTGGTGTGACCCCTCCCTCTCCCCTCAGTATCTCCAAATTTCCCTTAATTGGTTTTTTTAAACAATATTAATTTGTATTATTTTAGAGCAGCCTTAGTTACATCAAGTATAATTTTATTCTTGTATAGGTTAAATTACCTTATTTCAGCCTTTGTTATATAAAGTATAATTTTGTAGGTTTAATTACCCTTATTGCAGCCTTAGTTATATCAAGTATGAAATCATTTTTTGTCTTTTTGTATTTTTTTGTATTTTTTTGTTTATTTATCTTTTTGTGTTTGGCATAATGTTTTTTATTTAAATGCCCGTAATTGGCTTTTTTATTTTTGATGATAAATCATTTTTCTTCCTTTTTGTATCGCTCTAGGTGGCTATGTTTCGACTAGAATATGTCTTCATCAAGCCTGGGGATACATGGCAAGTGTGCATGAATGTGCTTTAAGTGAGGCGATGTTTCCCCTTCGAATGCCAAAGCCAAACTGATCTGTATTTGAATTGTCCTTTCTTTTATACTCTCCGTTTCCCATATCTTTCTACTTTGTGTTTTGTTTAATTCTTCTTTGAGTTTTTTTTATCCTTACATATAGTTTAGTATTTGACTTATTTTAATGTTGTTTTTTAGCTTTATTATTTAAGGTAGTTTTAAATACTTTTTAATAGTTTTTCTATACTTGGTTTTAATTAACCTTTCTTCCCCTTCCTTCTTTTGACGAATTTATATTTTTATATTAAATTTAGTATCCCACTTTCCTTTACACTTTTCCTTCTAAGTTTCCTTTCCTCTCACCCATCGTCCATCCTTTATCTTCAACCGGCGATTACGTACTTCGTGTATATTAATTAGGCTCTTCTTGGGCAATACACGGAACCCCCCTTGTTGCGTAATTGGCTCACTCGACCCAACTTGGGTAAATTTGCGGGTTGAAATCAGGGGGTAGAGGGTGTTAACCCAGATTGACCCGGGTCAATCTGTCAGTTGTGGGAGAACGGTAGGTGGTAGAGCTACGGGGGTGGTACCGTTGTAAAGCTGGTGGTTGAAAATGTGGGTGTCCAAGTGGGTCCCGCCCCCGTGCGAGGTTGCGTTGCGGAGCCACGCCTCCTTTTAGCGTCCGGGTCATGCGTATCTCGGGCTAGGAAGGTCGTAGAGAGTCGGGACAAAGACTGGCGTGTTCAGCGCGGTGGAATTATGGCAGGCGGAAGGTGGTTGCGAGCGTGTGCGAGGTTGGGTTGAGGAGTCTGCATGGTTTCCGGTCGTTGAGGCCATGTGGGTAATAAGTGTTCAGGCGTTTAATCCAAATAGCTTCCCTTCGGCGACGTTCTGCCACTGTCCACCGGGGGTCATGTTCCAACGGCCGCATGAGAAAGTTATGTATCCCGTGGCGTTGAAAGTGAGCCACCAAGTGGGAAGATGAGCCAGTACGGGTTCGGATAACGTATTTGTGCTGCGTCGAGCGGTCGTTGAGTGAGTTTCGTGTTTCCCCAACGTAGATTTTTCCGCAGTGGCAGCATTTTATAACGTAGAGACAATTGGATTGAGTCCGCGGGATGTTCTGTGGTAGAGGGAATGCCGCCGTTTTAGATGTGTTCGAGACAGTTTTCATAGTGTGGGCTTTTCGGAGAGTGGTTTCTACTGGGGGCAGTTTAGCCCGTACCAACAGTTGGAGTAAGTTGGGATTCCGGCGATAGGCAGAAATCAGCTTGAAGCATCTGCCCAAGCGAGTTGTCGACAGGGTGTTGGTGAATGCTGACCTGAGTTTGTGCACTGCACGTGTAGTGAAGGAGGAGTACGTCACCACCAGTGGGATGAGCTGTTTGTCTTCTCCAGTTGGCTGCGTACTGGGTGCGTGCACAGATTTCAGGGAATTGCGTAGAAAGGATCGTGAATAGCCGCGTTTGCGCAGAGCTGTAAATAGTTCCTTTGTCGCATCGTATCGATCTTGATGCCGACTACATATGCGAGAGAACCGTAACAGCTGCGACCTTAGGATGCCGGTGAAGACATGGTGGGGGTGGAAACTTGCACGGTGTAAGAGAGCATGGGTGTCAGTGGGTTTTACAAAGAGTTTCGTCTCCAGGGTGCCTGTGTGTGCAAAGTCGCTTCCCTTGAAGGTCGTGGTGTCCAAGAACTTCACCTGGGTGGGATGAATTTCCGGCTCAACCGTAATGGATTTGTGATGTGCGTTAAGGGTTTGTACGAACGCATCAAAAGCATCTCGGGAATGTGTCCATACTCCCCAGATGTCATCCAAGTAGCGTAAGTAGATCAAAGGTAACCGCTGACATTTAGGAAAGACAGTGTTTTCCCATTCCGCCATGTAGATGTTAGCATAGGCTGGGGCAAAGCGTTTGCCCATAGCGGTGCCTTTGATTTGAAGGTAGAATTGGTCCAGAAAAACAAAATCATTCCTTTTGAGACTGATTTCAAGGAGGCGTAGAAGGGTGTCATCCGGTCGCGCCGGGTCTGGGTAACGTGTGAAGGTGTTTTGGACGGCCTGTATCCCAAGAGGTATCTCAATGTTTGTGTACAGGCTGTTCACATCCATGGTAAAAAGAAAACAGGGGTCGCGCAGCTTAAGGGATGCTACTCTGGCCAAAAAATGTTGGGTGTCTTTCACGTAGGTTTTGTGATGCACAGAGAGGGGGGTAAGGAAGAAATCCAGATATTCTGCTACCCCGTAGCTTTCGCTTCCACAATCCGAGACTATGGGACGGCCCGGGGGCACTCTGTGTGGCACTGTCCACTTCTCCCGTGGTTTATGAATTTTTGTTAGGAGGTAAAAATAACGGGGTCGGGGTGGGGATTCGCCAAGGAGGTATGTGTACTGTTTTTTGTTGATCCGTTTAGAAGCCAGCAGTGCTCGCAGTTCTTCAGCAATAATCTCAGCCGTGTCTGTATACATCGGTTTATCCAGCGGGATGTAATACTCGGTGTCATTCAGTTGGCGTAGTGCTTCTGAAACATAATCCGCCCGGTCCATAAGCACGACAGCGCTGCCTTTATCCGCGGGTTTTATGACTAACCCTCTCGCAGTGATAAGGTCTCCCAGTGCTTGTTCTTCGTCAGGGGGTAGGTTTGGAGCATCCGGTGCGTACGTCAAGCGTGAGATTGTAGTGCAGTCATCCTGCAGAAGTTGTAGTAATGGTGCGGGCAGGCGTGCAGAGTGTGGTTCCCATTGTGATGCAGCAGAGAAGGGTGGCTTACGGGAAAAGGGAGTAGGGCCAAAGTACGAGGCAAGTTTTAGGCGGCGATGATAAAGATGCAAGTCCGACGCCAGATCCTGACGCGCCGTGTGGGAAGCAGACTTTGTAGGCACAAAAGAGAGGCCTCTACTAAGTAGGGAGTGTTCATTGTATGTCAATGTGAAGTGCTGGGAGAGGTTAAGTACAGCCTTATCCGAAGTGGCATCTGGTGTGGGAGGTTGAAGAGGCGTTAATCTAAAAAATCCCTCCAGTGATTCCACATCTGGCGTGCAGTTTCCAGCGTCCAGTGGACATTGTCCTGAGTGGTTCTAAACTGGGATTTGCCCGAACGAGGAATGAACGAGTTGTACGACTTTATCAATTCATTTAGTTGTGCTACATTCTTCTGAATATGCGTAGGGAGAAAATCACTACAGTTAAGTAGTGGGACGTATATCACGGCTCATCCAGTGAGTCAATGTCAAAACGTGTCTTTTTGGCGTCAGGGCCAACCGGGGGCGGAGATGATGAGTCGGTGCGTGCCAGCGTGTCATGACTAGTGGCAGGGTTCGGGGGAATGATGCTGATGACAGGTGATAAAGGCAGGGGAGGACGCGTTGCATGGCTGTCAGTCGTTCCCGTAGGAGGTGTGGAGAGAGTACCGGTTAGTACGTCGGCTGCGTCAAGAGCAGAGGAACCCAGTGTCTGTTCTTCAAGAGGTTCGTTGGGCAATTGAGGTTGCTGAGATGCGCCCGTAAAGGGAAACTGTGTCCCCGCCGGTGCAGGAGGTGGCAGCGGGAAAGAGGGGGACATTATGGCTGTCAGCATGCTGCGTGTTGCGTCAATGGTGGTGTCACTTATGGCAGGGTTTTTCCGACGTGCCTGACGAGTAGCCACCAAGATAGCTCTATTCCAAGCTGGCACTAACAAGGGGGTGATGTCGCCAATCACTCTGTCACGGATGCGGCGGTAGTGGTCCCGCAGTAAGGTGAGTGTGGCGGCCACCCATTGTCTGGCATTTTGTCGTGAGGCAGTAGTTGTCTTTTCCGATGGTGTGTAGGGGTTGGTGATGCGCACCAGGTATTTTTTGGCATCAGCCAAAAAAGGAGGAAGGCTGTCTTCCGGAGCTTGTGGCAACGAGGTGAGTTTGTGGTGAGCCAATATGTACTTCACCAAGTTGTTGACAAGTGTCAGGAAATCCTCAGCGGTATTCAGTGTAGACATGGCTAAGGTGTCCAAAGGGGGAAGGCAATATGCTGTATAGAGGACGAAAAAAAATAGTAGTAGACCGTAAGTAATGCGAACGCCAGGCTATATCACGCCGTAAGTTTGACCAACGTGTGTATATAAAGAGATGACAGAGTCATCATAATAATTATCAGAATAATAATAATAATAATAATAATAATAATAATAATAATCATCATCATAATAATCATCATAATCATAATCATAATGATAATAATAATACTAATAACGAGAAAGCCAATAAGTACCCACTGGAAATCTGATTACAGTAGCTCCAGACTGCGCCCTCCAAGTACATGTAGTAAGCATAACCCAATATTAGACTGGAGGGAATAGGCACCCGTCCATGTGGAGTCCAGGCTACGTCTGAGCACACTACAGTTGCCGTCTTCTCAAGATAAGTAGGTATGAACGACCAGCCCCCTCCATGTCGTCCGCACCAGTGGAGGCTGACTGCTGCAGTGGAAGGGTTAGGGATACGAAAGTTATTCCGTCCCCCGTAGGGAACGGAAATAGCACTCGCCATCCACCCATCCCTACGGTCCTGGTACGGAGGGCGAGCCGGCCGGCGTCGCCCCCTCCGTTGGACCAGGATCCAATCACCCATAACGAGGGTGTACTTATCTCTTTTGTTATTTCTCTAAATTGTTTTTGTTGTTTTTGTTTTTATATAATTTTTTTAATATGTTTTGTTTTTTTGTTAATTTTTAAGAAAAAATAAAAAAATAAAATATGTACTAAAATTAAAAGTAATAAACTGAAGAAGGTGTGTCCCGTAACACGACGTTTCGACTCTCACTGAGTCTTCTTCAGGTGATGGACACACAAAAAAACTAACTGTGTCTGGCTGGCAAGAGGGTTAGGTGAGGGGAAATAATAGAGAGACAGGTGCACTACCTGTCTCCCCAAATGCACGGTCCTTCTTGTACATGGGGATGGCCAGGCCCCCCTCCCCATGTACCTCAAATTGGGTTATTATTTAAATGCGCGGTGTATATATTTAATAACTTATTTGTTTTTATCTAGGTTAGTATTATTTATCTTTAAATTAAAGTTTATATCAAGTATAACTGTTTAGTTTTTATTCTATACACCACTACATTTTGTTGTTGTTTTTGTTTATTTTTTCTATTTTTTGTATGTTTTTCTTTTTTTGTTTGGCTTTTACTATTGTTTCTAATTCCCTCCCTTGTTTTTGAGTTGGTTAACCTTAGTTTGTTTGTTCTCTGTATGTGGCGTTGCGACGTTTCGTCTCTTCTTGGACTTCTTCAGGCTGCCATCATACAGGTAAGTTCCCTCTATTAGTTTCTTTGGGGAGATGTTGCTCTTCCGAATGTCTGCGCCAAACTGATGTGTTTCTGCTTTGTTCTCCCTTTTATACTCCGCCCATGTCCGTGAACTTATTTGTCTTTGTTTTTAAACTGACTTGTTATTTTAACGTATTTGTTTTTAATCTTATTTCCTTTAAACATATTTGTTTTTAACTGGTTATATTTAACCTATTTTTTTACCCTTTTAACTATTAATTATATTTGTATTTATATTTGTCCAAGAATTTATATATGTATATTTATTAATAAATGAATTTATTTACCCTACTATCCCTATTGTTCCTCCTTCTCCGCTTCCTTTCCTGTTTCCCGCCCTCCATCCTTCACCAACAACCGGTGTCCGAATTAGCGTACCACGTATACGTAATTTTGCCTCCACTATTTGTGTTTATGTATGGGCTGTAGGGTTAGGGTTAGGTATAGGGTTAGGGTTAGGGGTTAGGGTTAGGTATAGTGGTAAAGTACTCAGAGTCTCTCCCTATGTTGCCCACCGACAAGCATAGTTTGGGATAGAGAGACAACGGCAAGGCACAGGCCGGCGCAAGTTAGTCCCCATCCCACCACCCACCTGCCAGCATGGACCGTGACAGAAGAGAGGAGAACAGATAGAGGAAGAGGAGGTTTGAGGGGATAACGCATTCTGCAACGTAAGGCCGACGCGCATCAGTAAACCAGAAGGCCCGCAGTAAGTCAAACGCCCACGCAAAGCACAAATGGTGCCGTGAAAATGGCATCACGCAACACCTCATGTAACGTGTCAGCACACGTCCACCCCGCCTCCTGCAGGGAAGACGACGGGGAGGATGATTTGTAAACGCGTCGCGGAAGAGAGGTTGAGGTTAGAGCTACCCACCGGTGTGGGCCTCGTCTGAAGTTGCGCCGGGCACAGAGAAATCAAGCAAAATCTTAGCAAGGCTGTGTCCAGTATGCTGCAAAAACAAGAACGCGGAGGTTGGGTTTAGGCCCGCAGGGTTAGGGTTAGGGTAGGGTTAGGGTTAGGGTTAGGGGGTTAGGGATACGAAAGTGGGTTAGGGTTAGGTTGCAGGGATAAGCATAGGCCAGGGACTAAGCCCTGAGCCTAGCAGTGGCACTCTCACGATTGAAAGGCCCATCGGCCCTGCCCCCCAGAGCCACTGCACTTTAAACATTACTTTCAGCTGTAGTTAGCCTCACAAACATTATTTAGTTTTTTTGCACACATTATTTTGGTTAGCAACACATTATTTAGTTTCAGTTAACATTTTTAAACCATAATTTTGTTTTATACGCCCATAGTT
>NC_051040.1:31820195-32017321 GCF_904848185.1 Acanthopagrus latus | reverse complement strand
CTTAGATTTGCTCAAAATGTATGAATTTGACCTAAACATGATGTGGGAAAATGGTTTCACTTTGTTTCATCACTCATTTCAGTCAGACGTCTTTATCTGCCAAATCAAGCGTTTCAGGGCGCTGGGAAGCTTGTTTTTGAGGGAGTTAGAGCAGATTCATCTGTATTCAAGCCAAAAATGCTTTCTCATCTTAGATTTTTGCTCAAATGTATGAATTTGACCTAAACATGATGTGAAACATGGGTTTCACTTGTTTCCTCACTCATTTTCAAGTCAGACGTCTTTACTTGCCAAATCAAAGCGTTTCAGGGCGTGGGACTTGGTTTTAGGCAGTTACGTTTCAGTGTTAGTTAGTGTTTAGGATCTAGATTTAGTTAGTCATGAGTCTAGATTTATAGAGTTAGAGCAAATCATGTGATTTCTTCTGTATTAAGCCAAAAAAAAAAAAAAAAATGCTTTCTCAGCTTAGATTTTGCTCAAAATGTATGAATTTGACCTAAACATGATGTGGAAAGATGGTTTCACTTGTTTCCTCACTCATTTCAGTCAGACGTCTTTACTTGCCAAATCAAGCGTTTCAGGGCGCTGGGAGCTTTTTTTAGGGAGTTAGAGCAGATTCATCTGTATTCAAGCCAAAAATGCTTTCTCATCTTAGATTTTGCTGAAAATGTATGAATTTGACCTAAACATGATGTGGAAACATCGTTTCACTTGTTTCCTCACTCATTTCAGTCAGACGTTTTTACTTGCCAAATCAAGCATTTCAGGGCGCTGGGAGCTTGTTTTAGGCAGTTAGAGCAGATTCATCTGTATTCAAGCCAAAAATGCTTTCTAAGCTTAGATTTTTCTCAAAATATATGAATTTGACCTAAACATGATGTGGAAACATGGTTTCACTTGTTTCATCACTCATTTCAGTCACGCGTCTTTACTTGCCAAATCAAGCGTTTCAGGGCGCTGGGAGCTTGTTTGACGGAGTTATAGCAGATTCATCTGTATTCAAGCCAAAAATGCTTTCTCAGCTTAGATTTTGCTCAAAATGTATGAATTTGACCTAAACATGATGTGGAAACATGGTTTCACTTGTTTCATCACTCATTTCAGTCAGACGTCTTTACTTGCCAAATCAAGCGTTTCAGGACGCTGGGAACTTCTTTGACGGAGTTAGAGCAGATTCATCTGTATTCAAGCCAAAAATGCTTTCTCAGCTTAGATTTTGCTCAAAATGTATGAATTTGACCTAAACATGATGTGGAAACATGGTTTCACTTGTTTCATCACTCATTTCAGTCAGACGTCTTTACTTGCCAAATAAAGCGTTTCAGGGCGCTGGGAGCTTGTTTGACGGAGTTAGAGCAGATTCATCTGTACTCAAGCCAAAAATGCTTTCTCAGCTTAGATTTTGCTCAAAATGTATGAATTTGACCTAAACATGATGTGGAAAGATGGTTTCACTTGTTTCCTCACTCATTTCAGTCAGACGTCTTTACTTGCCAAATCAAGCGTTTCAGGGCGCTGGGAGCTTTTTTTAGGGAGTTAGAGCAGATTCATCTGTATTCAAGCCAAAAATGCTTTCTCATCTTAGATTTTGCTGAAAATGTATGAATTTGACCTAAACATGATGTGGAAACATCGTTTCACTTGTTTCCTCACTCATTTCAGTCAGACGTTTTTACTTGCCAAATCAAGCATTTCAGGGCGCTGGGAGCTTGTTTTAGGCAGTTATAGCAGATTCATCTGTATTCAAGCCAAAAATGCTTTCTCAGCTTAGATTTTGCTCAAAATGTATGAATTTGACCTAAACATGATGTGGAAACATGGTTTCACTTGTTTCATCACTCATTTCAGTCAGGCGTCTTTACTTGCCAAATCAAGCGTTTCAGGGCGCTGGGAGCTTGTTTGACGGAGTTATAGCAGATTCATCTGTATTCAAGCCAAAAATGCTTTCTCAGCTTAGATTTTGCTCAAAATGTATGAATTTGACCTAAACATGATGTGGAAACATGGTTTCACTTGTTTCATCACTCATTTCAGTCAGACGTCTTTACTTGCCAAATCAAGCGTTTCAGGGCGCTGGGAGCTTGTTTGACGGAGTTAGAGCAGATTCATCTGTATTCAAGCCAAAAATGCTTTCTTAGCTTAGATTTTGCTCAAAATGTATGAATTTGACCTAAACATGATGTAGAAACATTGTTTTACTTGTTTCATCATTGTTTTCATTAAAACATGTTTTCTTGCCAAATCAAGCATTTCACGGCGCTGGGAGCTTGTTTTAGGCAGTTATAACAGATTCATCTGTATTCAAGCCAAAAATGCTTACTCAGCTTAGATTTTGCTCAAAATGTATGAATTTGACCTAAACATGATGTGGAAACAACGTTTCACTTGTTTCATCACTCATTTCAGTCAGACATCTTTATTTGCCAAATCAAGCGTTTCAGGGCGCTGGGAGCTTGTTTGACGGAGTTAGAGCAGATTCATCTGTATTCAAGCCAAAAATGCTTTCTCAGCTTAGATTTTGCTCAAAATGTATGAATTTGACCTAAACATGATGTGGAAAGATGGTTTCACTTGTTTCCTCACTCATTTCAGTCAGACGTCTTTACTTGCCAAATCAAGCGTTTCAGGGCGCTGAGAGCTTTTTTAAGGGAGTTAGAGCAGATTCATCTGTATTCAAGCCAAAAATGCTTTCTCATCTTAGATTTTGCTGAAAATGTATGAATTTGACCTAAACATGATGTGGAAACATCGTTTCACTTGTTTCCTCACTCATTTCAGTCAGACGTTTTTACTTGCCAAATCAAGCATTTCAGGGCGCTGGGAGCTTGTTTTAGGCAGTTATAGCAGATTCATCTGTATTCAAGCCAAAAATGCTTTCTCAGCTTAGATTTTGCTCAAAATGTATGAATTTGACCTAAACATGATGTGGAAACATCGTTTCACTTCTTTCATCACTAATTTCAGTCAGACGTCTTTCTTGCCAAATCAAGCGTTTCAGGGCGCTGGGAGCTTGTTTGACGGAGTTAGAGCAGATTCATCTGTATTCAAGCCAAAAATGCTTTCTCAGCTTAGATTTTGCTCAAAATGTATGAATTTGACCTAAACATGATGTGGAAACATGGTTTCACTTGTTTCATCACTCATTTCAGTCAGACGTCTTTCTTGCCAAATCAAGCGTTTCAGGGCGCTGGGAGCTTGTTTGACGGAGTTAGAGCAGATTCATCTGTATTCAAGCCAAAAATGCTTTCTCAGCTTAGATTTTGCTCAAAATGTATGAATTTGACCTAAACATGATGTGGAAACATGGTTTCACTTGTTTCATACTCATTTCAGTCAGACGTCTTTACTTGCCAAATCAAGCATTTCAGGGCGCTGGGAGCTTGTTTTAGGCAGTTAGAGCAGATTCATCTGTATTCAAGCCAAAAATGCTTTCTCAGCTTAGATTTTGCTCAAAATGTATGAATTTGACCTAAACATGATGTGGAAACATGGTTTCACTTGTTTCATCACTCATTTCAGTCAGACGTCTTTACTTGCCAAATCAAGCGTTTCAGGGCGCTGGGAGCTTGTTTGACGGAGTTAGAGCAGATTCATCTGTATTCAAGCCAAAAATGCTTACTCAGCTTAGATTTTGCTCAAAATGTATGAATTTGACCTAAACATGATGTGGAAACATCGTTTCACTTGTTTCATCACTCATTTCAGTCAGACGTCTTTACTTGCCAAACAGGCGTTTCAGGGCGCTGGGAGCTTGTTTGACGGAGTTAGAGCAGATTCATCTGTATTCAAGCCAAAAATGCTTTCTCAGCTTAGATTTTGCTCAAAATGTATGAATTTGACCCAAACATGATGTGGAAAGATGGTTTCACTTGTTTCCTCACTCATTTCAGTCAGACGTCTTTACTTGCCAAATCAAGCGTTTCAGGGCGCTGGGAGCTTTTTTTAGGGAGTTAGAGCAGATTCATCTGTATTCAAGCCAAAAATGCTTTCTCATCTTAGATTTTGCTGAAAATGTATGAATTTGACCTAAACATGATGTGGAAACATCGTTTCACTTGTTTCCTCACTCATTTCAGTCAGACGTTTTTACTTGCCAAATCAAGCATTTCATGGCGCTGGGAGCTTGTTTTAGGCAGTTATAGCAGATTCATCTGTATTCAAGCCAAAAATGCTTTCTCAGCTTAGATTTTGCTCAAAATGTATGAATTTCACCTAAACATAGTGTGGATACATGGTTTCACTTGTTTCAACATTGTTTTCATTAAGACGTGTTTTCTTGCCAAATCAAGCGATTTAGAGCGCTGGGAGCTTGTTTTAGGGAGTTAGAGCAGATTCATCTGTATTCAAGCCAAAAATGCTTTCTCAGCTTAGATGTTGCTCAAAATGTATGAATTTGACCTAAACATGATGTGGAAACATGGTTTCACTTGTTTCCTCACTCATTTCAGTCAGACGTCTTTACTTGCCAAATCAAGCGTTTCAGGGCGCTGGGAGCTTTTTTTAGGGAGTTAGAGCAGATTCATCTGTATTCAAGCCAAAAATGCTTTCTCAGCTTAGATTTTGCTCAAAATGTATGAATTTGACCTAAACATGATGTGGAAACATGGTTTCACTTGTTTCATCACTCATTTCAGTCAGACGTCTTTACTTGCCAAATCAAGCGTTTCAGGGCGCTGGGAGCTTGTTTTAGGCAGTTAAAGCAGATTCATCTGTATTCAAGCCAAAAATGCTTTCTCAGCTTAGATTTTGCTCAAAATGTATGAATTTGACCTAAACATAGTGTGGAAAGAAGGTTTCACTTGTTTCATCATTGTTATCATCAAGACGTCTTTTCTTGCCAAATCAAGCGATTTAGAGCGCTGGGAGCTTGTTTGACGGAGTTAGAGCAGATTCATCTGTATTCAAGCCAAAAATGCTTTCTCAGCTTAGATTTTGCTCAAAATGTATGAATTTGACCTAAACATAGTGTGGATACATGGTTTCACTTGTTTCAACATCGTTTTCATTAAGACGTGTTTTCTTGCCAAATCAAGCGATTTAGAGCGCTGGGAGCTTGTTTGACGGAGTTATAGCAGATTCATCTGTATTCAAGCCAAAAATGCTTTCTCAGCTTAGATTTTGCTCAAAATGTATGAATTTGACCTAAACATAGTGTGGAAACATGGTTTCACTTGTTTCATCATTCATTTCAGTCAGACGTGTTTTCTTGCCAAATCAAGCGATTTAGAGCGCTGGGAGCTTGTTTGACGGAGTTAGAGCAGATTCATCTGTATTCAAGCCAAAAATGCTTTCTCAGCTTAGATTTTGCTCAAAATGTATGAATTTGACCTAAACATGATGTGGAAACATGGTTTCACTTGTTTCATCACTCATTTCAGTCAGACGTCTTTACTTGCCAAATCAAGCGTTTCAGGGCGCTGGGAGCTTGTTTTAGGGAGTTAGAGCAGATTCATCTGTATTCAAGCCAAAAATGCTTACTCAGCTTAGATTTTGCTCAAAATGTATGAATTTGACCTAAACATAGTGTGGATACATGGTTTCACTTGTTTCAACATTGTTTTCATTAAGACGTGTTTTCTTGCCAAATCAAGCGATTTAGAGCGCTGGGAGCTTGTTTGACGGAGTTAGAACATATTCATCTGTATTCAAGACAAAAATGCTTTCTCAGCTTAGATTTTGCTCAAAATGTATGAATTTGACCTAAACATAGTGTGGATACATGGTTTCACTTGTTTCAACATTGTTTTCATTAAGACGTGTTTTCTTGCCAAATCAAGCGATTTAGAGCGCTGGGAGCTTGTTTTAGGGAGTTAGAGCAGAGTCATCTGTATTCAAGCCAAAAATGCTTTCTCAGTTTCGATTTTGCTCAACAAGTATGAATTTGACCTAAAGAAAGTGTGGAAACATGGTTTCACTTGTTTCATCAGTCATTTGAGTCAGAAGTGTTTTCTTGCCAAATCAAGCGATTTAGAGCGCTTGGGAGCTTGTTTGACGCAGTTAGAGCAGAGTCATCTGTATTCAAGCCAAAAATGCTTTCTCAGCTTAGATTTTGCTCAAAATGTATGAACTTGACCTCAACAAAGTGTGGAAACATGGTTTCACTTGTTTCATCATTCATTTCAGTCAGACGTGTTTTCTTGCCAAATCAAGCGATTTAGAGCGCTGGGAGATTGTTTGACGGAGTTAGAGCAGATTCATCTGTATTCAAGCCAAAAATGCTTTCTCAGCTTAGATTTTGCTCAAAATGTATGAATTTGACCTAAACATATTGTGGAAACATGATTTCACTTGTTTCATCATTCATTTCAGTCAGACGTGTTTTCTTGCCAAATCAAGCGATTTAGAGCGCTGGGAGCTTGTTTGACGGAGTTGGAACAGATTCATCTGTATTCAAGCCAAAAATGCTTTCTCAGCTTAGATTTTGCTCAAAATGTATGAATTTGATCTAAACATAGTGTGGATACATGGTTTCACTTGTTTCAACATTGTTTTCATTAAGACGTGTTTTCTTGCCAAATCAAGCGATTTAGAGCGCTGGGAGCTTGTTTTAGGGAGTTAGAGCAGATTCATCTGTATTCAAGCCAAAAATGCTTTCTCAGTTTCGATTTTGCTCGACAAGTATGAATTTGACCTAAACAAAGTGTGGAAACATGGTTTCACTTTTTTCATCAGTCATTTGATTCAGACGTGTTTTCTTGCCAAATCAAGCGATTTAGAGCGCTTGGGAGCTTGTTTGACGGAGTTAGAGCAGAGTCATCTGTATTCAAGCCAAAAATGCTTTCTCAGCTTAGATTTTGCTCAAAATGTATGAATTTGACCTAAACAAAGTGTGGAAACATGGTTTCACTTGTTTCATCATTCATTTCAGTCAGACGTGTTTTCTTGCCAAATCAAGCGATTTAGAGCGCTGGGAGCTTGTTTGACGGAGTTGGAACAGATTCATCTGTATTCAAGCCAAAAATGCTTTCTCAGCTTAGATTTTGCTCAAAATGTATGAATTGGACCTAATAATAGTGTGGATACATGGTTTCACTTGTTTCAGCATTGTTTTCATTAAGACGTGTTTTCTTGCCAAATCAAGCGATTTAGAGCGCTGGGAGCTTATTTGACGGAGTTAGAGCAGATTCATCTGTATTCAAGCCAAAAATGCTTTCTCAGTTTCGATTTTGCTCAACAAGTATGAATTTGACCTAAACAAAGTGTGGAAACATGGTTTCACTTGTTTCATCATTCATTGGAGTCAGACGTGTTTTCTTGCCAAATCAAGCAATTTAGAGAGCTGGGAGCTTGTTTGACGGAGTCAGAGCAGATTCATCTGTATTCAAGCCAAAAATGCTTTCTCAGTTTAGATGTTGCTCAAAATGTATGCATTTGACCTAAACATAGTGTGGATACATGGTTTCACTTGTTTCAACATTGTTTTCATTAAGACGTGTTTTCTTGCCAAATCAAGCGATTTAGAGCGCTGGGAGCTTGTTTTAGGGAGTTAGAGCAGATTCATCTGTATTCAAGCCAAAAATGCTTTCTCAGCTTAGATTTTGATCAAAATTCATGAATTTGACCTAAATATATTGTGGAAACATGGCTTCACTTGTTTCATCATTCATTTCAGTCAGACGTGTTTTCTTGCCAAATCAAGCGATTTAGAGCGCTGGGAGCTTGTTTGACGGAGTTATAGCAGATTCATCTGTATTCAAGCCAAAAATGCTTTCTTAGCTTAGATTTTGCTCAAAATGTATGAATTTGACCTAATAATAGTGTGGATACATGGTTTCACTTGTTTCAGCATTGTTTTCATTAAGACGTGTTTTCTTGCCAAATCAAGCGATTTAGAGCGCTGGGAGCTTATTTGACGGAGTTAGAGCAGATTCATCTGTATTCAAGCCAAAAATGCTTTCGCAGCTTAGATTTTGCTCAAAAAGTATGAATTTGACATAAACAAAGTGTGGAAACATGGTTTCACTTGTCTCATCATTCATTTGAGTCAGACGTGTTTTCTTGCCAAATCACGCGATTTAGAGCGCTGGGAGCTTGTTTTAGGCAGTTAGAGCAGATTATGCTGTATTCTGCCAAAAATGCTTTCTCAGCTTAGATTTTGCTCTAAATGTATGAATTTGACCTAAAGAAATTGTGGAAACTTGGTTTCACTTGTTTCATAAGTTATTTCAGGCGTCTTTTCTTGCCAAGTCAAGCGATTTAGAGCGCTGGGAGCTTGTTTTAGGCAGGTAGAGCAGATTCATCTGTATTCAAGCCAAAAATGCTTTCTCAGCTTAGATTTTGCTCAAAATGTATGAATTTGACCTAAACAAAGTGTGCAAACTTGGTTCCACTTGTTTCATCATTCATTTCAGTCAGACGTCTTTTCTTGCCAAATCAAGCGATTTTGAGTGCTGGGAGCTTGTTTTAGGCAGGTAGAGCAGATTAAGCTGTATTCAAGCCAAAAATGCTTTCTCATCTTAGAATTTGCTCAAAATGTGTGAATTTCACCTAAACATAGTGTGGAAACATGGTTTCACTTGTTTCATCATTCATTTCAGTCAGACATCTTTTCTTGCCAAATCAAGCGATTTAGGGCTGGGAGCTTGTTTTAGGCAGTTGCAGCAGATTAAGTTGTATTCAAGCCAAAAATGCTTTCTCATCTGAGATTTTGCTCAAAATGTATGAATTTGACCTAAACATAGTGGAAACATGGTTTCACCTGTTTCATCATTCATTTCAGTCAGACATCTTTTCTTGCCTCATCAAGCGATTTAGAGCGCTGGGAGCTTCTTTTAGGCAGTTAGAGCAGATTAAGCTGTATTCAAGCCAAAAATGCCTTCTCAGCTTAGATTTTGTTCAAAATGTATGAATTTGACCTAAACATAGTGTGGAAACATGGTTTCACTTGTTTCATCATTCATTTCAGTCAGACGTCTTTTCTTGCCAAATCAAGCGATTTAGCGCTGGGAGCTTGTTTTAGTCAGTTACAGCAGTTTTTTAAGCTGTACTCAAGCCAAAAATGCTTATTCAGCTTAGATTTTGTTCAAAATGTATGAATTTGACCTAAACATAGTGTGGAAACATGGTTTCACTTGTTTCATCATTCATTTCAGTCAGACGTCTTTTCTTGCCAAATCAAGCGATTTAGCGCTGGGAGCTTGTTTTAGTCAGTTACAGCAGTTTTTTAAGCTGTACTCAAGCCAAAAATGCTTATTCAGCTTAGATTTTGTTCAAAATGTATGAATTTGACCTAAACATAGTGTGGAAACATGGTTTCACTTGTTTCATCATTCATTTCAGTCAGACATCTTTTCTTGCCAAATCAAGCGATTTAGCGCTGGGAGCTTGTTTTAGGCAGTTACAGCCGTTTTTTAAGCTGTATTCAAGCCAAAAATGCTTATTCAGCTTAGATTTTGTTCAAAATGTATGAATTTGACCTAAACACAGTGTGGAAACATGGTTTCACCTGTTTCATCATTCATTTCAGTCAGACGTCTTTTCTTGCCAAATCAAGCAATTTAGAGCGCTGGGAGCTTGTTTTAGGCAGTTAGAGCAGATTAAGCTGTATTCAAGCCAAAAATGCTTTCTCAGCTTAGATTTTGCTCAAAATGTATGAATTTGACCTAAACATAGTGTGGAAAGATGGTTTCACTTGTTTCATCATTCACTTCATTCAGATGTCGTTTCTTGCCAAATCAAGTGATTTAGAGCGCTGGGAGCTTGTTTTAGGCATTCAGAGCAGATTAAGCTGTATTCAAGCCAAAAATGCCTTCTCAGCTTAGATTTTGCTCAAAATGTATGAATTTGACCTGAACATAGTGTGGAAACACGGTTTCACTTGTTTCATCATTCATTTCAGTCAGACGTCTTACCTTGCCTCATCAAGCGATTTAGAGCGCTGGGAGCTTGTTTTAGGCAGTTAGAGCAGATGAAGCTGTATTCATGCCAAAATATATGAATTTGATAAATTGATAAATGATAAATATAATCTTGAAACATGGTTTCAGTTGTTCCATCATTCATTTCAGTCAGTTGTCTTTTCTTGTCAAATCAAACGATTCAGAGCGCTGGGAGCTTGTTTTAGGCAGTTAGAGCAGATGAAGCTGTATTCAAGCCAAAAATGGTTTCTCAGCTTAAAGTTTGCTCAAAATGTATGAATTTGACTTAATCCTAGTGTGGAAACATGGTTTCACTTGTTCCATCATTCATTTCAGTCAGACGTCTCTTCTTGCCAAATCAAGCGATTCAGAGTGCTGGGAGCTTGTTTTAGGCAGTGTGGGGTAAATTTCTGTCAATAAAAGAGTAAAGTCAGATCTGTCTTTTCTGTAAGTTTAATCCAACCATCTGCAGATGGACTCACCACACAGTCAAATTCATGAGCTGAGTGAATGAGCCCAGAGTAAAGGAGTGTTCACAATTTATACACAGATATCAACAAGGTCAGGGGAAGAGACAAGCACTCTCGGCGCCAGCAGTGATTAAGCTACACACATATGTATATACGGCTATCCCAATCAGACAGGCTTCGACACAAGACATAAAGTTAAAACTTCATGACGCATGACCTGGGACTCTGTGCAAAGCATAAAACTATCAGACATAAAACATGAGACAAGAGGGCGACTTTCTAGCTTAGTTTTGGCTGGTTCGTGACTCTATTACAATCATATAGGGCAGAGGTTAGGTTCATACATTTGCATAAGATATCAGTCACATGAAGCAAGTTAGATAAATGTTTTTAAGAAATCATATTCAACAAAATAGTTAAAAATTCATCAACCCATAATGAAAAGGAATTTTTCCATCACAATTCCTCCCTTTGAGCATACTATGCTCACTACAGACTAGATTTAAAAAAATTCCTTCGCAAGTAATAGTGAAGGATAAAAAAAAATCAAGTCAGCTTGGAAAACAGATTCTTTTCACAGCTCAAAAGACATGCTCAAACATCAGTCATGATTATCCTACAATAAAGCACTTTGGTGATTACATTGGATTATATAGTTGCAGGGGTAAATATTGAAACACACATTTCAGAGAAGCACAGTTTTCTACCCATTTCAGTTGCATCTTATGCTGTGGTACTTAAATCATCCACCTCGCTGTAAGGTGGAATCCACTCCCGTGACTCCTCAGCGAACGGAGGGGCACCTCGAGGTGTGTGCAGGGCAACAGTCACACAAGAGTATTGACCTACTGTGGTTCTGATCAGAGATGTGAACATGAGTTTAAAGCATGGGAGCACACAACACAGATTACAGCAACAGTCAGAACAGGAGACAACAGTTTCAGCATGGCGGCTTTCCAGCCCCCCTCCATCAGCCAGGACCAAATGTCCCAGCCTCCTCCCCCTCCTTGGGAGTCTTTGCTCTTCTCCTCATGTAGCAGTTCGTTCAGATGTGAGACAACATGTGTCATGTTGTCCGAAATGTCAGGAACATAGGTGCAGCAGTCAGTGCCTATAATGTGACAGACTCCTCCTTGGGAAGCAAGAGTCATGTCAAGGGCCATCCGGTTCTGCAGAGCCACATTTCTGAGGCCCTGTAGTGCGGGGGAAAGTGTTGCGAACCCAGTCTCAGTGAGGGCTGTCAGATTTTCGAGCTCCAAGGCAATAAAGCCCGGACACTCTCGTTGTGGAGCGTTGGGCTTTGTGTGGGTGTAGTGAGTGTGATGGTAGGTGAGGTTTGGCACAATAGTAACAGAGGGCAACAATTTTGTGAGATAGCAGGACCCGCACCAACCTGGCCTGAGGGCTTGGTAGACATGGGGGCCACACACCCACACGTGCTGACGCAGTGCCCCGAAACCGTCGCTGGAAGGTATGGCTACGACTGGATTGTCGTCGCCATCGCGGTACAGGCTGGTTGTGCCAGTGAGGTTGAGCCGCCCCAAGAGTGGAGACTCGCATCTGCACTCTGAGGGCTGGGTGCTTTCCCAGACCTCGCCGCAGGTGGCTGCAACGCACTGCCTGCACGCAGATGTCCCCAGATAGTGATCATCAAGTGTCCAACATGTTCTGGTAAAACACATCTCACCTCTCTGTTGTGTTGGGTTTGTGGTCATGACAGATTCATAGACTCCGGGTGGTGTGTGTGTCACGTTCCAGAACCTCACCACATTGTAATTGACGATGCTGATGCTGAGTGCGTCTACCCAGTCGTCGTGGCTGTTGGTGAAGGCAACCATGACCCCCCATGTCTTGGTCTCGGAGATGTTTAGTGGCCACGGTTTAGCTGGAATGGCGGTGCCCACACCGTGGGGGATCTGTGTGCAGACGTAGCAACTTTCATTGGTTATTTGTCTCACTGCTGTTGTGACTGCTCGATACCAGGCGTTCTCCGGTTTGCTGACTGGTTTCGGGTGGCTGGTGTCGAGCTGCAGGTGTCTTTTGTCTCTGCCGTTGCGGCCTCGGCCATCGGTGTGAGCGTTGAACTGCGGCAGCAGCAAAGGCAGGATGATGACGACAGCCAGCTCTGATTCTCATGTGCATGAGGACGGTTGGCAAGGCTTTGGTCCATGACAGACCTGTTTCTTCGCAACATTTAGCAAGCTTGTTTTTCAGGGTGCCATTTTCTCTTTCTACGGCACCTCCGCTTGCTGGGTGGTAGGCGCAGTGCTGTTTCAGGTCAATACCTAAGTAGTCCCCCACACTTTTCAGGGCTGTATTTACAAAAGGTGTGCCATTATCACTGGAAATTTTAGCTGGAATTCCCCAACGTGGGATGATTTCTGTGATTAAAGCTTTTGCAACTGCTGCCGCATCCTGTTTGGATGTAGGGAAAGCTTCCACCCACTTAGAAAACATGTCGACCACCACGAGACAGTATTTCTTTCCCTCACTAGGTGTTAGTTCAATGAAATCCATTTGTAAATGATCAAATGGTCTTTTAGGGGGTGGATGGGCGCCCTGTTGCGTCCGAAGACCTCCCCCTGCATTGTTTGTGGCACAGATCACACACCTTTTGCAAAAAGTTTGGGAGTAGGCTGAGAAGCCCTTTGTGAACCAATATCTTTGTATCTCACTCATCACTCCCCCTTTTGACACATGATCTCGTCCATGTGTCAAGCATAGTGAGGAAAAAGATATTTGGGCAAGCACGGTTTGTTGTTAGGACCATACCAAACATTCTCTTTGACAGCGCAACCAGCTTGCCTCCAGTTGGCCTTCTCCTGTGGAGTGGCTTTCGCTTGTAGTTTCTGCAGATCTGCGAAAGGTGTCAGTGGTGAGGCAGGGATAACAACACATTGTTTTGTTAGTCGCTGCTTAGCTGCTGTCTTCGCAGCAGCGTCTTCTCTGGTGTTTCCCTGTGAAATGAAGTCGGGTTTGTTAGTGTGAGCTTCACATTTACAGACAGCGATTTGTTTTGGTAGCAGCAGAGCATCTAGGAGGGAGGCAACCAATGTGTGATGTGCAATTGGCTTTCCTGAAGCCATCAGGTATTTTCTGTTTGCCCAAATTTGGCCAAATGAATGACAAACTCCCCAGGCATAACGACTGTCTGTGAAAATGTTAACAGACTTGTCCTTGGCCAACGCGCATGCTTTTGTTAAGGCTACAAGCTCTGCGGCTTGAGCGGAGTAGTTTGAGGGGAGAGGTTCAGCTAGAACAATGTCATGTAATGTTGTGACTGCAAAACCTGTTTGGTTCTTTCCTGTCCCTGGGTCCCTTGATGCTGAGCCATCCACAAACAGTTCCAGGTCTGCATTCTGAAGTGGCACTTCCTGCAGATCAGATCTGGGAGAGCAGACTTCATTAATGATAGCAACACAGTCGTGCGCCTCTCCATCATCAGCTATGGGAAGAAGGGTAGCAGGATTAAGAACTGTACATCGTTTCACAGTAATGTTTGGGAGCTCAAGCAGAATGGTGTTGTATCTCAGCCACCTAGCAGCTGAGAGATGAGAGGTTTTCTGCTTGAGCAAAATCAAGGAGACAGCGTGGGGTACCTGCAGTGTCAGATCAGAATACCCTACAATGCCATCGCTGCTTTCTCTGCAGCAGCCACAGCTCTGAGGCAGGCAGGCAAGCCTGGCACCACTGAATCAAGTTTTGATGAAAAGTACGCTACAGGCCTGTTGCGGCCCCCGTGGTCTTGTAGCAATACAGAAGTCATGTACCCACCCTTTTCGTCGAATGTCTGGGTGAAAGGTCGTGAGCAGTCGGGCAGGCCCAGAGTCAGGGGAGACTGCAGGGCCAGTTTGAGGTCAGTGAATGCTTTGTCAGCGTCAGTCGTCCACTCAACTTTGTCGTTCGCATTGAGGCCTTTCCCATGGGCAATTGCTGCCAATGGTGCGACTATTTCTGCGTAGTTCAGGATCCATTGTCTGCAATATGACGTCATACCCAAAAAACTCATCACTTGCTTTTTGGTGAGAGGCCTCGGAATAGACTGGATTGCAGCTATTCTGGAGGGAGAGAGAGTCTTCCCTTCCCTTGTGATCACATGACCTAGGAAAACAACTTTCTCACAGACAAACTGCAGCTTTGACAGGCTTGCTTTGTGTCCGTTATCAGCCAAATGGGAGAGCAAGGCCACTGTGTCTGCTACACAGGCTTCTCTGGTGGGAGAGCAAATCAGCAGATCATCCACATAAATCAACAGTGCACTATTGCTGGGCAGCTTTAAAGAATCCAAATTGTCGCGCAGTGCTGCGTTAAAAATTGTTGGTGACTCGGACAGGCCCTGGCACAAGCGCGTGAATGTGTAGGTCTTATTTTCAAACGTAAACGCAAACCAGAATTGGCTGTCTGGGTGAACAGGAATGCTGAAGAAAGCATTGGCTAGATCAACAACAGAGAACCACTTACTGCCGGGTGGAACTTGTGAGAGAATGGCGTGAGGGTTAGGGACGGTTGGCGCGCATGCATGAATGGCTGCATTTACTGCTTGTAGGTCTTGTACAAACCTCCATTCGTCGGGCTGGCCCACTGGTTTGATCTTTTTGACTGGGAAGATTGGCGTGCGCACGGGTGAATTTTCACACGGAACGATGACGCCGGCCTTGCGGAGTGCCTCAAACACTGGTTTGATGCCCTCCACATCCTCTTTTTTCAGGGGATACTGGTTCTGGCACGGCCTGTGGGAAGATTTTGGAGTGATTATTACAGGTTCTGCATTTTTGATAAGCCCAACATCATGTTTATGCTGTGCCCATAAGTGTGCTGGCATCTGGCTTAACTCTGGTACCTCAGTGATGTCATCAACAAAAAATCTTTCATGACAAGCATCTAAAGGATCAAAACAACCCTTATTTGACCTGACAAATTTTGACAAATCCCATTTTGTGTCAGGTATGAGCTCGTCAGATCATACTGCAGTTACTACAGCTGAAAACTGTTTTCTGTATGTCCTCAAACTGCGGTGATACTCAACATGTGGACCTGAGAACTGTCAGGTCGGGGTTTAAAAGGGGAAAGACTATGGAGAGGGAGGTGGACCCAAATGCAGTTAATGGAGGCAAGATAATGAGAACAAAGGGCGAGCTTTATTTAAAGCTGTTACCAAAAAAAAAACAAAAGCAGACAAAAGGTCAAAAGGCAAAGTAGCAAACAAAACCAACAAGGCAAAGTAGCAACAAAACATCAAGACAAAGTAGCAAAATAAAACAGTTCAACAAGGTGCAAAAGAAAAAGGCAAAGTATAAATCAAACCTGGAAAACTCAAAACCAAAAACATACCGAGCATGGACAGGAGCATGGATCAGGAGCATGGATCAGGAACATGAATCAGGAGCATGGATCAGGAACATGAATCAGGAGCATGGATCAAGAAACAGAGAACAGCAAACAGAATACAATGACCAGACAAGGAGTGAGGGGAACACAGAGACTAAATACACAGACACTAATGACATGACGAGGAACAGGTGAGGAGAGAGGAGGAAGGAAGCCAGGTGTGATAATGAGGGGGAGGAGCACAGAGGAACAGACCAGGAGGGAACAAGACAACAGACAGAGGGAGCCAGAGGGGAGAACACAGGAGAACTTAAAGGACACATGAGGGCATGGAAAAATCAGAACATGAGACACAAGACAAGGAAAAACCAAAACACAGAACACAACAAGACATAGAAAAAAAGGACATGAATCAAAAACCAAAACCAGATACAAGGACAACACAAACAGGAGTCATGACAAGAACAAACGCTGAGAGTGGGAATCCGTCAAAGTTACAGAAGCAACACACATTTTGTCATTCCAATACAACCACACAAGCCTCAGTTTATCTTGTCCCTGTCTCTCCCTGCACCAGTTTTTTTCAAAGCTCATATCAGGACCAAGGGAGATGTGTGCTGTGCACTGAAGGTCTTGTGCTCTCACCATGTCTGCGTGTGTGTTGTGTATGTGTTGCGTGTGTGCGCTGTGCATGCTCTGGCTGTCTGCAGGAGGGTGTGATTTACAGAATCAAGAGCTGTGAGGGGGAGCTGCCAGTGATATGAGTAAAAAAGATCTTCTTTACCATACTTCACGAATGTGGCTGCTTCCCTAACCACCACTAACCCCTCCGGAGTCGATCTTAAACCGATACCCAAAGCACACATCAGATCTCTCCCCATGAGATTCACGGGACAGTGTTTAGAAAGCAGGAAAGAGTGTTTAAATCGGCCCTGTAGCTCATCTTCGCATGCAAGTGGAGTAGTGTACCTTTCTGTCATTGGGGAGCCTGAAACTCCTACTGTTTTAAGATAGCGTGCACTCATCTTCGGTGTAGGGTTTAGCGCATCATGTCTAATGAGAGATCTCGTTGCCCCTGAATCTACCAAAAAGGTGACGCGTGTTTGCCCTATTGTGAGAGTGTACGTAGGCATGTTTTGGTATGCTTCAGAGGAAAATGAAGCATAGAATGCAGTTAGCTTTTCTTCTGCTGTTTTTTTTTTTATTTTCAAGATATGTGATAGCTTGCAGTGTAAGGGCATACATCTCTTGTGGTGTGTGTGTGTCAGTGTTGGTGCTCTCACGTGAAAGATGCGTAGGTTGCTTCTCCTCCCCAGCCTGTGCGTCAAAACCAGATTCGTCCGTCACTGTACTCGGCTCCTCAGCTAGTCAGTCGTCCGTTGCGTCGTTCTCTGGGCAGTTGTCTTGCCAATGTCCCATTTTTCCACATCTATGACAGGCGCCAGGGCGTTTTTTGAATCTGCCCCGGCGTCCCTTTCCTCGTCCTCGTCCACATTCGCGACCCCTCGCTTGGTGCTTGTAGCATGCCAACTACATACAGTGGTGGTGTGTTTAGGCTCTCAACCACCAGCGATCGCCTCGCTCTGCCCCGCCCTGGGTGGAATTCTCGCCGTACGACGGGTGGTGGGTGTCGTAGGAAGGCGGGCGGCGCGGAGGACATCCCAGCTGCTAGTCCGTAGTCTCCGGGCGCTGGGACGGTTGGTTGTCTGTAGGCTGCTGGCTCCCAGTTCACGTCCGGTGGCCCTGGAGTCCTCTCGTGGCGTGCAGATGGTGCAGGTGGTGCAGACGACTTAGCCGGAGCCGAGTCCAGATCGGGATCTAGTTTGAGTCACTGAGACTGAGAGGTTAGAGGAGCTGGCCCTGCCTGCCTGTTCTTATCCCTGTGAAAAGCTTCCTCCTGGCAATTTCCTCTGGCAAAAGCTTCCCAGTCTGGTTCAAATGTCTGTTCTTTCCCCTCTTCCTTTTTTTTCCTCCTTGCTTTCCCTTTCCATTTGTTTTAGTTTGCTTTTTAAGGTGGCAAGTTGTTTGGTGCTAAAACTGCCAGCACTTGGAAACCCACACTCTTGGACCCACAAATCAAGTTGATCCACACTCTTCTTACCGTAATTAGCATTCATATACTGAATGTGAGGGGAGGTCAGCTTGAGTGGATAATCGTTGTCCCCCTGAATTTTGCTGTTTCCTGAACCCATTTTGGTTTTTATTACCCCCGAAATGATTATAAAAAATTTCTAAAGGAAACAAGGCGTTGTTAAAATTATTTTTCTTTCACCCGAGTGGATATGAGACCAAGGAGCGGTAAAATCAACAAAACCCAATCCGCAGAATTTGTAACTTTGGGAAAAAACCCAATAGAGACAAACAATTGACACATGCAACCGAAAACTCAACAACTAACACAGAAACAAATGGAGACCTACAATTTACACATGTCAACGAAACCTCAACAACTACACAGAAACAAACTGGGGATAGACAATTGACACATGCACACTCCCTTTCCGTCCGGCACCCCCTTTTTTTTTTTTTTTCCTTCTAATTTCTAAAGTCACTCAGAGGAGGGAAAGAAAGGAAAAAGATGCATAGCGAAGAAATTAAATGTTAGTTCTGTCTGTGTCTGAGCAGGCACTTGGCACTGCGACCCACTTTGAGAAATTACTTTCCCCCTAACGAGAGAGAGGGACAAATCCGGGCATCAATTTCCCACGTGATTTGCTGTACTCCCAAGAAGGAAAAACTCAGTGCTCGCTGGCTCTCAGTTCCTCTCTATCACAAACCGGAGTTCTCTAGAAAAACTCACAGGGACTGAAACCCTTTTGAAGCTTCCTTGATTCTACAGTGGTTCGAAACCCAAACCTGCCCTGTTGACACGTCTGTCACGCCCACCCAAAAGTGGCGAGAATCAATTCAAGTACGTACACACACACCGACGGTCTGTTGAATATTGGCTTACCGAGAAGACTAAATGAGTAAAGTCAGATCTGTCTTTTCTGTAAGTTTAATCCAACCATCTGCAGATGGACTCACCACACAGTCAAATTCATGAGCTGGGTGAATGAGCCCAGAGTAAAGGAGTGTTCACAATTTATACACAGATATCAACAAGGTCAGGGGAAGAGACAAGCACTCTCGGCGCCAGCAGTGATGAAGCTACACACATACGTACATACGGCTATCCCAATCAGACAGGCTTCTCATCGACACAAGACATATAGTTAAAACTTCATGACGCATGACCTGGGACTCTGTGCGAAGCATAAAACTATCAGACATAAAACATGAGACAAGAGGGTGACTTTCTATCTGAGTTTTGGCTGGTTCATGACTCTATTACAATCATATAGGGCAGAGGTTAGGTGTTCATACATTTGCATAAGATATAAGTCACATGAAGCAAGTTAGATAAATGTTTTTAAGAAATCATATTCAACAAAATAGTTCAAAATTCATCAACCCATAATGAAAAGGAATTTTTCCATCGCAGCAGTTAGAGCAGATGAAGCTGTATTCAAGCCAAAAATGATTTCTCAGCTTAGGTTTTGCTCAAAATGTATGAATTTGACCTAATCATAGTGTGGAAACATGGTTTCACTTGTTTCATCATTCACTTCAGTCAGACGTCTTTTCTTACCAAATCAAGCGATTCAGCGCGCTGGGATCTTGTTTTAGGCAGTTAGGGCAGATGAAGCTGTATTCAAGCCCAAAATGCTTTCGCAGCTTAGATTTTGCTCAAAATGTATGGAGCCAAAAATGCTTTCTCAGCTTAGATTTTGCTCAAAATGTATGAATTTGACCTAAACATAGTGTGTAAACATGGTTTCACTTGTTCGATCATTCATTTCAGTCAGACGTCGTTTCTTGCCAAATCAAGCGATTCAGAGCGCTGGGAGCTTATTTTAGGCAGTTAGAGCAGATGAAGCTGTATTCAAGCCAAAAATGATTTCTCAGCTTAGGTTTTGCTCAAAATGTATGAATTTGACCTAATCATAGTGTGGAAACATGGTTTCACTTGTTTCATCATTCATTTCAGTCAGACGTCTTTTCTTGCCAAATCAAGCGATTCAGCGCGCTGGGATCTTGTTTTAGGCAGTTAGGGCAGATGAAGCTGTATTCAAGCCAAAAATGATTTCTCAGCTTGGATTTTGCTCAAAATGTATGAATTTGACCTAAACATAGTGTGTAAACATGGTTTCACTTGTTCGATCATTCATTTCAGTCAGACTTCGTTTCTGCCCTGCAGGTTCTTAATATTGAGGTAAATATAATAAATGAAAAGATATTTCACTTTCTTTAGTTCACCGAAGTTATTTTAGTGCAGCTAATCTAAGTTATATTGGACCAGTCCTTTTTTTTCTAGGTTACACCTATTTTGGAATTCCCGTTTTTCTTCTCGAGTTAACTCTTTTTTCCTTCCTTTAAGGCAAGAAAATACCTTCAATTACACAATCAAATCAAAGTGGACCACTATCATTTCAAATCACATTCAAAAGTATGAACTCAATATACAAATAAAAGTTTGACACTTTCAATTCAAGTTAGAATCCAAATGTGAGTTCAAGTGTTCAGTTCAAAACTAACTCCGGATACTCATACAGAAGTATACAGAAGTATTTTCTGGCCAAATCAAGCTTTTCAGGGCGCTGAATTTGAGCACCAGTGCAAAGAGTCAGTGCATATTTACTAACATAAAGTGCATGTCAGGCAACTGCCTTCTCAATTCTACAACAATACTGCTGTAAATAACATACAAACAGTACGTAAACAAATCATATTGCAACAGACAAGTGAAATGCAGTCCCAAAACGGACAGAGTAATAAACAAACAAAAAACCAACATTCTTGCACAATTTTTAGTCCAATCTGTTAAGCATCTCAGTTCAGAAGCCCTGTTTTCAATGTCAGCTGTAAGGGCCGCCAACTGCTCTCTCTTTTCCTTTGCTCACCTTCTCGGGGTGTTTGACTTTGTGATGAGTGCTGCCATCTTGGTGCCGGCAGAATTTTCAGCTTTTTCAGCCATTTGGTCTACATCATTTTGAAGACTCTCACACACTCCCTCCAATGATCTTTGTTGCCTTTTCAGATCCTCCAGTTCCTCCATCATGTTCTTTCTTTTTTTCTTTTGGTCATCTTTTTCCCTCTTACTCCTCTCCTCTTCCAGGTATGCTCTGTACCTGGTGCGTGCTGTAGCACAGTAGCTGATCATCTCTTTGGTCAGAGGCACTTTGGTCACTCCTCCAAACACTCTGACATGGTCACATATAAGCCTCTGTGCAATGATTCCCTCCTCAGTTAAGTTGCAGGTCTCCACCTCTTTATTTGTGGAGAACCCACGTTCAACTTCCGCTTGCCCATGGGACAAGAGCAGCAGATTTTTGCAGAATGTCCAGAGGTCGGGGTAAGACCCACCCATTCTCTGATGCAAAAATACATCAACTCTGCATTCTTCAGAAAGACTGAAGGAGATGAAGTCCAATCCTTTGGCATCACTGTGCAGGAAATTTTCGAACTGCTGAGATATTACATCACCTGTAATTAGATTTGATGCAGAAGAGAAGAATGTCAACACAGAATCACAATAAGAATAAGAAAGTACAGTAGCTTGTAACCCAATAATCCCATAATACTAGATATGTACAATCAAATCTCTTGAGTATAATTAATCTGGGGTGTGCTTCCCAAATCCATAGTTGCTATCCAGTTAGCAGCTTAGGTGGTTGGCAATGGGAAATTGCAACCGACAAGTAGCTAACGTACTTAACAGCTACTGTATGGTTTTTGGGAATAAACCCCAGGCTAATAGGCCTACTAAATCCATGTGTTAACAATATTCATGTTGGAAAAAAATGGAAAAACATAATCAAGTATTCCATAATTCTAATCTATTCTTACTCCTACAGTTTACCATGAGATATCCCGCCTGCCAACTGTTTGTCCTGCGCAAACTTCTGGATGAGTGCTTTTATCTTCTCCAAACAGTCATCTGGCTTTGAGTGCATTTTCTTTGGGTCCAAACACATCATATTGTGCACAACTGAGTACTTCAGAGGGCACTTATCCAGTGTCTTCTGGCAGATGTTCGAAAGAACAACCTGGCAGTCTTTCCTGAACTGAAGCACCCCAAGATCACTTACTCTGCCTTTGGCCCCTGACAGTTCCTGACAACAAAACATGGCTTGTCAAATTTCTATGATCTCTCCAAACACTAAGCAAAAGAATAACAAAACCTCAATTGTAAACACAGCAAGTTATTCACATTTGTGCACCTCTATCTAAAGATATCAATGAATTTTCAGGAGGGTTAGGGTCAGCTGTTGCACCCATTCCAATGTCCACTTCCTTTGGACTCAGCCAGAGTTTTTGATCCGTTACATCAAGCCTAACAAGTTTGAAAGGAGTGAGAGGCAGGGCATCTCGCTTGATGAAGCGTTTCAGGAGATTCTGAAAATAAAATTCAGTTTAGTTAAGGTGTGTGTGTGTGTGTGTGTGTGTGTGTGTGTGTGTGTGTGTGTGTTTGACATTTATTGTTATTGCTACTGTTGTTGTGAATGATTACCCGGATCAAATTTTCCAAGTCCTCCCAGAGGAAGGGCATCATCGGCACATCCATCTGATATTTCGCCAGAAATGGCTGAAAGGCTCGTGATATGGCCACGAAAAAATGGAATTTGGCCAGCAGAAGGGGATCCATTTGGGCTTCACAAATGCTGTCAAATGATGATGTCCCTGGGTTCTTCACCTTCTTTGACTTCACAAGCTCCACATACTTCACGATGGAGGGCCAGACTTCTAACGCTCTTTCAACAGCTGGCAAATTTTCTAACCACCTATGTCCACAGAAAGGCAAGGGGAATGTTGAGGTTGCTGTTGCAGAAGTGAAATCTTCTCTTCTGGCTGGTGCGGAGTGGAAGAGAAAATGAAGTGCTTTCAGCACTTTTTCCACCATCCACAATTCAAAACCACCCTTAAACGCATTGTGAAGGGTGTGTAAACTACAGCTTCCGACAATTTGAATTTGTGTTCCAGCAAATTGCTCAGCATGCTCTTTTTGCATTCACAAATTTCCAAATAACAGAAGGTCCATCCATTGACAAGGAGAGCATATTCCTGAGATTTAGTTCCTTTGTACATTCCTAAAATTATGAAAAAAACACATTATGCAAACTGCCACACACACAGGCCCAGAGCCAGCCCCCCACCCTGCCGTCCACCGGATAGCCCCCACACATCACACACTATATTTCTATAAGTGACAATAAAATTGCTTATTAAATAAAACAGGGGACATTCACAATAACTTAGAATAGGCTATACTATTATTCAATTAAAAACCAGTTCCAACATCAGCAAGTTGCTTTTACACACATTTATCCACTAGAGGTCATAAATAAAAACTGTTGCAAATGTATTTGTTAGCAAAAAATTATCTCATTTAGAAACATTAAATCACGTGCTTGTCTTAATTTGTTAGGTTGTTGGCTTACCTTGAACTTTTCCAGTAGATCTTCAGCAGTGGAGTGACCCATATACTGTGATCCCAGATACCCGGACTGCACTCGAGATCCATTCTTGTCATTCACCCAATATCTGACATGCAAATCTAGTTGTTTGTTTTTTGTGGTCCTATTCGTGCTTTCGTCGAACATGATAACGAAGGTCCCTTGATTCACACTTGACAGAAGTTCCCTTTTTATGTACGGGGCAAGTCCAAACCGAGCAAGATAACATGTTTTGTCCTTGCCACAACTGAATGTTTTTGCGCATTCTGAATCAGGGAACATTGCCTTGAAGACTGTGCTCACGTCTTCATTTGAAGTATATGAGTGATGTCGGCTAACTGTTTGTAAAACCTACAGCATCTCGGCCTTCAGTGTAGTGGTTCGGGCGAATGTACCGAAAGCATTACTTGTACTGTGCCCCGAAGACACCAACGCGGGCGTAACGTTAGCGTTTGGATTTACAGTAACGTTAGCCGATGCTGCATACATCTGAATGGGGACAGAAGTTGCCTGACTTTCGGCATAGCGCCTGTGCTTCTCGCCTTTCATGTGTGCGTCAAGGGCTTTGCAGCCCATTGTTCCCAGTTTCATGTTTTTTTTGCAAAGTCTGCAACGCGCTTCGTATTTACCGTCTTGTTAAACAGGGACGAGCATGGGAAAATATCTCTCCATATTCTTTCATTCAGCACAAATGAAATTTAATACCGTCCTGATGAAATTTAATGCCACACTTCGAAAATTAGCGAAATTTAATACATTCTAAGACCTTAAAAAACGTTTATTTTATCTAAGACATTTTAATACTTTTTAAGGATCAGCGGAGACCCTGTCTGACGCGGTTTCTCTGAACCAAAGAGAAGACCACTCACTCTGACGCTGTTTCTTTGAACCAAAGCACATATACTTTTTAGACCTGCTTACAAGTTAACTTATGAACTTTAACTTAACATTTTAACTTTCAAGGACAGTACAGGGCAGTTAGAGAAGATGAAGCTGTATTCCAGCCAAAAATGCTTTCTCAGCAAAGGTTCTTCTCAAAATGTGTGAATTTGACCTAATCGTACTGTTGAAACATGGTTTCACTTGTTCCATCATTAATTTCAGTCAGAAGTATTTTCTGGCCAAATCAAGCTTTTCAGGGCGCTAAACTTGTTTTAGGCAGTTAGAGAAGATGTAGCTGTATTTCAGTGAAAAATGCTCTCTCAGCTAAGATCCTACTCAAAATGTGCGAATTTGACCAAATCATACTGTTGAAACATGGTTTCACTTGCTCCATCATTCATTTCAGTCGGACGCCTTTTATTGCGAAATCAAGCTTTTCAGGGTTCTAGAACCTTGTTTTCGGCAGTTAGAGAAGATGAAGCTATATACACGCCAAAAATGCTTTCTCAGCTAAGTGTAGCACCGGTATCACACCACTTACTGCGCCACTGGGCTAGTTCTAGGTTCTAAGGAGTGGGGAGCAAAAATTACACCAGAGACCATTGCTTTAACTGCAAAAGGCCGGCAATTTAATGAATGCAAAAACACATATAAAGTACAGTACACAAATTTAAAAAATGCCCTGCAGGTTCTTAATATTGAGGTAAATATAATAAATGAAAAGATATTTCACTTTCTTTAGTTCACCAAAGTTATTTTAGTGCAGCTAATCTAAGTTATATTGGACCAGTCCTTTTTTTTGGAATTCCTGTTTTTCTTCCCGAGTTAACTCTTTTTTCCTTCCTTTAAGGCAAGAAAATACCTTCAATTACACAATCAAATCAAAGTGGACCACTATCATTTCAAATCACATTCAAAAGTATGAACTCAATATACAAATAAAAGTTTGACACTTTCAATTCAAGTTAGAATCCAAATGTGAGTTCAAGTGTTCAGTTCAAAACTAACTCCGGATACTCCTGCCACTCTGGCAGCGAGTCACCATATGCAGAAGATTTCTTCACTGATGTGGTGGTGAAGATGAATGTCCAAAAACAAATAACAATCCAGTCAGTTCTCAGTTCAGTTCAAAACTAATTCCTGATACTCCTACCACTCTGGCAGCGAGTCACCATATGCAGAAGATTTCCTCACTGATGGAATGGAGAAGGTGAGGTGAAGATCCGGGCCTAGCTCGCCATCTTGGATCCCGTCTGTGCATGTGCACGCCCGCACAGTACAGACCAGTACTCGCTCCGACCAAGCTTCAAACCAAGCAAAAAAAAAAAACCTGACCTGTGTAACAGGTCACAAACACGATGAATCTCTTTTTGAAGCCAACAACTATTTCACAGCCTCCAAGTTGTAACATTACTGCTACAGTGCTATTTTCCATCTCAAAATGGCGGCGGAGCGGTCTCTTAACTCGCGGCTCCGTCTCCCACACAACTACTGCAAATATCTTCCATTTACACAATGCACACACTCTTATGATACTCACAGTATTCAGAAACCAAAAATATGAACTGGTTAACATTTTATGGCAAAGCATTTGCTTGCTAACAGCTACGTTTTTAGCATTTGCTCTCCGCCAGAAAAGAAAAGTACAATACGGTAAATATGCAAGAATATAAACACAAAACTCACCAAAAGCAATGTGGCTTAGTTTTCATAAAATCCCCCGTCAGTTCCCGACCAGCCAAGTTACGGTTTTCAACTGCAAAAATCTACTTTTTTCGCTCTTTTCTCTGCGTATTAGCCACCGCTAGTCCTCTCTTATCATCCTCCTCTGTTCTCAGCCTCAGGTCTCTACTGCAGCATCTCAAGTGCTGCGTATCGCGTCACTCGTCTCTTAAAGGTGCAGCGACATGAAGTTTCTGTCAACACACTTCTTCAACATTAAATTATTGTTGTATTAGCAGTATTAGCATTTAATAAACTCTGAGAAATTAATTTACTTATTAATTTACTTACTTACTTATGTCATATTTTAACATGAGTTACATAAGATTCTGCACAAAATATGTGAATTTGACCTAATCATAGTGTTGACACATGATTTCACTTGTTCCATCATTGATTTCAGTGAGACGTCTTTTATTGTGAAATCATTGTTTTGGGCAGTCAGAGAAGATGAAGCTGTATTCCTGCAAATGCTTTTTCAGCTAAGATTCTGCTCAAAATGTGCAAATTTGACGAAATCGTACTGTTGAAACATGGTGTCACTTGTTCCATCAGTCATTTCAGTCGGACGCCTTTTGTTGGGAAATCAAGCTTGTCAGGGCACTAGAAGCTTGTTTTCGGCAGTTAGAGAAGATGAAGCTGTATTCCAGCCAAAAATGCTTTCTCAGCTGAGATTCTGCTCAAAATGCATTAATCTGAAGTAATTATAGAGTTGAAACATGGTTTCACTTGTTCCATCATTCATTTCAGTCAGACGCCTTTTATTGCGAAATCAAGCTTTTCAGGGCGCTAGAAGCTGTTTTGGGCAGTTAGAGAAGATGAAGCTGTATTCCAGACAAAAATCCTTTCTCAGCTACGATTATGCTCAAAATGCGTGAATTTGACCTAATCATGATGTTGAAACATGGTTTCACTTGTTCCTTCATTCATTTCAGTCAAATGTCTTTTCTTGCAAAGTCAAGCTTTTCAGCGCGCTAGAATCTTGTTTTGGGCAGTTAGAGAAGATGCAGCTATATTCCAGCCAAAAATGCTTTATCAGCTAAGATTCTGCTCAAAATGTATAAATTTGACCTAATCGTAGTGTTGAAACATCGTTTCACTTGTTCTATCACTGATTTCAATTAGGAGTCTTTTCTTGCGAAATCAAGCTTTTCAGGACGCTAGAAGCTTGTTTTGACCAGTTAGAGAAGATGAAGCTGTATTCTAGCCAAAAATAATTTCTTAGCTACGCTTATTCCCAAAATGTGGGAATTTGTCCTAATTGTACTGTTGAAACAATGGTTTCACTTGTTCCGTTATTATTTTCTGTCAGACGTCTCTTCATGCCAAATCAAGCTTTTCAGGGTGGTAGAAGCTTGTTTGGGGCAGTTAGAGAAGATGAAGCTGTACTCCAGCCAAAAATGCTTTCTCACATAAGATTCTACTCAAAATGTGTGAATTTGACCTAATCATAGTGTTGAAACATGGTTTCACTTGTTCCATCATTCATTTCAGTCAGAAGTATTTTCTGGCCAAATCAAGCTTTTCAGGGCGCTAGAAGCTTGTTTTGGGCAGTTAGAGAAGATGAAGCCATATTCAAGCCAAAAATGCTTTCTCAGCTAAGATTCTGCTCAAAATGTGTGAATTTGACCTACCGCTGAAACTTTTCACTTGTTCCAGCATTCATTTCAGTCAGACGTCTTTTCTTGCCAAATCAAGCTTTTCAGGGCGCTAGAAGCTTGTTTTGAGAAGTTAGAAAAGATGAACCTGTATTCCAGCCAAAAATGCTTTTTCATCTAAGATTCTGCTCAAAATGTATGAATTTGACCTAATCACAGTGTTGAAACATGGTTTCACTTGTTCCATCATTCATTTCAGTCAGAAGTATTTTCTGGCCAAATCAAGCTTTTCAGGGCGCTAGAAGCTTGTTTTGGGCAGTTAGAGAAGATGAAGCCATATTCAAGCCAAAAATGCTTTCTCAGCTAAGATTCTGCTCAAAATGTGTGAATTTGACCTACCGCTGAAACATGGTTTCACTTGCTCCTTCATTCATGTCCGTCAATGCAGTCAAGCCACCCTCCACTCCGAAATCCCAGGTCAACCTAGCCACCACTTAATTTGCTGTGCCTGTATATCTACGATATTATGGTAATGCGGTGCCATAACAGAATTCAAAATAAAAGCAGAAATTTATCAAGGCAGTTTGCAATTTCACACAAATACAATCAATCAGTCTGTTAATTGATTGATGAATTATTCAAACGATTAGTTAATTACTTAATTGAGCATTTAAGGAATTAATTCATTGATTATTTATTTATTATTTAATTCATATTACCATCCTTATTCTGATCACACTGAAGCCTTAGAAGATGTGGGCCATGACATTTCATCTGTTTGTACAATTAGTCCAACATAAAAATAAACACAATAGCTGGAGTTTCTGACGAGAATTTCAAAATAAAAGCCCACGTAATACTATTTTCAATATTTCTCTCAAATTCAGATCCACATTAAGAGGAAACTGCCAGTTTCCACAGATTCATTTCACTTCAGACCGATAGAACTCAACCTCAGAGACTCATAATTCCAGGAAGTTCTGATGTAGATTTTCAAAATAAAAGCCCTCTAAAATGTGATATGGTTGCTGATATTTCCCTTTGATTTCAGATTTACTTTAGAGGAAAACTGCCTGTTTTCACAGACTCATTTCACATCAGACTGATAGTAGTCAACGTCAGAGTTTACAACCAGATAATTCCAGGAACATCTGGTGTGGATTTTCAAAATTAAAGCCCTCTAAAATGTGATTTTTGATTATATTTTCCTTTGATTTCAGATTTACTTTAAAAGAAAACTACCTTTTTCCAATGACTCATTTCTGTTCAGATTGATAGTACTCAACATCAGAGTTGCAACCAGACAATTCCAGGAAGACAACAAAGCAAACTCTTTAAAGGAAGAGGGACTAGCACTGGTAAAAGACTGTAAAACTATAAGCACACAAGGCAGAAGATAAAAATCTGGCCAACATGGGCCAGGTGAGGGAGCACATGTGGCAGAAGGACAAGGAAGAAACACTTTGCGACTAAAATAACCGGACATGATAGTCTTCCGGGGTGGTTGGGTTGGTGAAATTGGCCCTGCTGAAAGAGGTGTTCATGTCAATCTGAATCAACTCTGAGGTTGAGTACCATCAGTCTGAAGTGAAATTAGTCTGTGGACACAGGCAAATTCCCTCCAATATCAATCTGTATTTGAGGGAAATATTATAAATATTTTGCATTTCACCAGGCTTAAATTTTGAAAATCCACATCAGATATTCCTGAAATTATCTGAGTGCAACTCTGACGTTGAGTACTATCAATCTGAAGTGAAATGAGTCTGTGGAAACAGGTACCATTCTTTTAAAGTAAATCTGAAATCAAAGGAAAATATCAGCAAAAAAGTTACATTTTAGATTTTAGATTTTAATTTTGAAAATCCACATCAGAACTTCCTGGAAATATATGAGTGACACTCTGAGTTACAGTACTATAAGTCTGAGGTGAAATTTGTCTATGGAAACAGGTAGAGTTCTTTTAAAGTACATCTGAAATCAAAAGGAAATATTATCAACAATCTCCATTTTCAGAGTGCTTTAATTTTGAAAATCCACATCAGATCCTCCTGGAATTAAGTGAGTGCAACTCTGACACTGAGTACTATCAGTCTGATGTGAAATGAGTCTATGGAAACAGGTAGTTTTCTTTTAAAGTAAATCCGAAATCAAAAGGAAGTATTATCAACAATCTCAATTTTCAGAGTGCTTTAATTTTGAAAATCCACATCAGACCTTTCTAGAATTACACTAATGACTCTCTAAGGTGGAGAACTATCAATCTGAACAGAAATGAGCGTGTGGAAACAGGTAGTTTTCTTTTAAAGTAAATCTGAAATCAAAAGGAAATATTATCAACAATCTCAATTTTCAGAGTGCTTTCATTTTGAAAATCCACATCAGAACTTCCTGGAATTATGTGAGTGCAACCCTGACATTGAGTACTTTCAGTCTGAAGTGAAAAGAGTCTGTGGAAATGGGTAGTTCTCTTTTAAAGTAAATCTGAAATCAAAGGAAAAACTCATCAAAAATCACATTTTAGAGTGCTTTACTTTTGAAAATCCGAATCAGATCCTCCTGGAATTATCTGAGTGCAGCTCTGACGTTGAGTTTTATCAGTCTGAAGTGAAATGAGTCTGTGGAAGAAGGTAGTTTTCTTTTAAAGTAAATCTGAAATCAAAGGAATATATCAGCAACGATGTCACATTTTAGAGGGCTTCTATTTTGAAAATCCAAATCAGATCTTCCTGGAATTATCTGAGTGAGTCTCTGAGGTTGAGTTCTATCGGTCTGAAGTGAAGTGAGTCTGTGGAAACTGGTACTTTCCTCTTAATGTGGATCTGATTTTGAGGGAAATATTGAAAATATTTGACTATTAAGTGGGCTTTTATTTTGAAATTCTTCATCAGAAACTCCAGCTATTGTGTTTATTTTTATGTTGGACTAATTGTACAAACAGATGAAATGTCATGGCCCCCATATTCTAAGACTTCCATGTGATCAGAATAAGGATGGTAATATGAATTAAATAATAAATAAATAATCAATGAATTAACTCCTTAAATGCTCAATTAAGTAATTAAGTAATCGTCTTTGCTAGGTTGACCGGGGATTTCGGAGTGGAGGGTGGCTTGACTGCAGTGCGCTCAACATGGCAAACAGGCGTGATTGCAGCAACCGACTTTTGATAAAGTTGACTGTTCTGTACAGTCTTAAAATCTGCAGGCATTGTTTTTGTGGCCAGTGCCTCTCTGTGGACACTGCAGTGGACAGCTGTGACCAGCGGAGCAACGTCTTTGACCCTTTTCACAGCTACAGTCAGTCTCCCCACCATGGCCCGAGCTCCGACAGTGCTTAGTCCCACACACGTTGCCCATTCTACTTCATTTGAAACTATGAATTCATTCAGCATGTCGAAATGGTTTTCACGGTAGCTTGTGAAGGTAACGGTTTGCAAAAAAGAAAGTCCTCGTGTACTTCTCCATCATATTCATATCTGACATACGCCATTAAATTTGCCAAGCTTGCGATGTCTGTGGAGTCTGTGCAGAATCAATCTGGAGAGCATAAAAATGGCTTGCTTGTACTCTGGTCACTAGCTGCATAAGTACATCTTCAGCCATATTGTCAATACGGCGTTTGACAAAGAAATCACATCAAGTTGTTTAGCTGCTTTCTCTCCAACCATCACTCCAACCATCTCTTTGGCAGCGGGTAAATTCAACTCCTCCCCGATGGTGTGTGGTTTCCCGGTCTGGGCGATCAACTTTGCCACTCGGTGGGAAACCTCCACCGCTTTGGCGGTTTCTCTCCCAGTGATATAGGTGGATTCAATTGCCTTTCTACGGCTCCGATACTCTCTCAGCTTGTTTTCGAAAAAAATCTCGAGGCTTTGAGGAATATTGTCCATGTTTTACTTCTAGATGGCAACGGAGTTTGCTTGGTTTCAGCGCCTCGTTTGCCAGCACCTCTGAGCACAACACACAGACAGGCAGCGGGTTGTCCTCTGATCCTACACTATATGATCTATACCACGAGATTCAGCCCAATTCACTGAACACAAGGATATAAGGTTTTTGAATGTGGGACAAAGTATATGGGAGTTATTAGCCAAAACGCACTTCCCTTGATTGTAGCGCCACCTAGTGGTGGAAATTCAGGACAACAATCAATTATACAATTTTTCGCCAGGTGTGACTTATATTCCAAGTTTGGTGAGTTTTGAGGTATGTTCAGGTAGTGAAAAATGCGATCTTTTGGGACAAAGAAAAAAAATATATGTTCGGCCCTAATAATTAATGCTACAAACAGCGATGAATGGGCCCTCGCACGTCGGGTTGCAGCGCCGCCGGACTGTGCACTCACCTGCTACTTGCATGTCAGGATGGGGAGAAAATAAGCAGTAAACCTCATGAAAATCAGACGATGTTTGTCTGTCTTCCTGTGTCCAGTGGGTGGCGCTATGGGATTGCGTGCTCACCATTCATGTGATGCTGGGGATAAAACAAGCAGTAAACGTCATGTCAATCGGATAATGTTTGTCTGACTTCCTGTGATATGACACAGTGTTGATGCACAGATCTATTCAGGGTGACTTTTGGATTATTTTGTGCTTTGTTTGCTTGCATCTATTGTATAAAGCTGTTTCTGCTGTATTTTATGTGTTATGATGTGGTTAAATAAAATCAGATATGCACCTGACTTCCTGTGTGCAGTAAATGTGGAAATATAAGGAATACACCTGTGACTCTGAAATGAACACTGCCACCGAGTGGAATGTTTGTATCTAACAGTTGCCTCTCACAATAACGCATCAAATCTCACCATAATGCAAGGCAAACCACATACTACAGAAATAAATTATGTGGAAACCTTTTCCTCTTCAATGCTAAAGGAATACACTGACTGAATGGGAATGTCTGGTGTTGAATTTGTAGGAAAAGTCTGTAAAGGTACAAGGCAGACATATTAAGCAACATGGAACCAAAATGTCAAGTTTTCAACCTTTTGTATTGTCATGTCAACTGGATAAATTCTTTAACACCTCCTCTTGGCATCAACTCACCCTTAACTTATTGAGTTAACATGACCTTTATGACAATTCTAAATTTTAGTAAATTTATTTCAGTCACAGTTACACATTACAGGTGTAACATTTCCACATTAAACATCTGCACTTTTAACATGTTTATTTCACTCCCAATTACACAAAAATGACTTGCCTTTCTGTCATTACAATGGCTTTTATACGTACAAGCACATTTGCAATATTAAATAATTGATTCACACAAGATTATTTGCATTTTTCTTCATTGGATTTACCATTCATATTGACTAAAAAGGCAAAGGCACTGATACTGGCTATTCCTGGTTTCAACTGGGATGACGTTCGCTTCCCTTCTGATTAGATACAATGAACATGAAAGCCTGCCACATTCACAGGGCAGACAACACGCAGATGGAACTCTTAGTAAATTGGTTTACTTGCAATTGTTTGCTGTGGCTAACTACCACTGACTTATCCATTATGCGGCGCTAAACATTACCCATCAATAATGCCATGTTGTACTGTACTTCTGAAGATTTTTGTCATCACTGCACATAAATGAGCATGAAATAATGCTTCAGTTTCCTTATTTCAAAATTGTCTTTGTGGCCATGAATCAGTGTCAAGCTTTTGGTTTCATTTCTGCTTTGGTTGCTTGCTGTTATTGTATAAAGTGGTTTATGCTACATGTATGATACATGCTGTATGAAGTGCAATTCAATAAAATCTGATAGATATGAGGCTGCCATCATGAGTGCTATGCCATCTAGTGGACGTCTTGTATAAAACACCCCATACATTGCTGGCTTCTTGCAATGGAAGTAAATCAAAATTGTCATACTGCAAAGCACACAGGTATAACAAAGGCAGATAATTCAGATAATTTTCAGCTTGAAGGCTATGATACACATGCATACCAAGTTTCATTCATGTACCTTCATATAGGAAGCCTAAATTGAGTGAGATAAAACATACTTCCTCTGTCCAGTGGATGGCGCTATGGATATGACACAGTATTGACACCACTATATTCAGGGCGACTCCCTCTGTATTCCTGGGATATTTGGTGGAGATTGGGAATCAAATGGTGAAGTTACGAGGACTTGATGCTTTACGGCGAAGGACTGAAATTGACCCCACCACTGTGGCCAGGAAGTATGACGTAGGATACAGAGGTCAAATCTGTAGCAGGAGATAATTTAAGTACGAGGATTGGCAATATTTCAAAATGGAGGCCAAAATTTAAATGGCGGACTTAGTATTGATGCAGAGTTGTATTCGGAGAGACATCCTCTACACTTATGAGCAGTTTGGTGTGGATAGGAAATTGTATGTTGAAGTTATGATGACTTGATGCTTAACGGCAAAGGAAGTAAATTGTTTCCACCGTCACGCCCACCAGGTTTGACAGAACGTAAAGATTTCCATAACTTTTGATCTTCAAGGCATGAAGATGATGCTCAGTGAATGTGAAGACTGTGGTGTTTAAGCTCTTGGACAAGATGGTTTTCAAAGTAGGCATAAATTAGGCAAAATTGACGCCGCAAATCAAAATGGCTGTCTTCCTGTTGGAGTAACAGGCTGGGTGCAAATGGGTGTTTTGTGTGTCTGGTCATGATGAATGTGCGTACCAAATTGCATCCATCTACGTGCATGTGGGAGGCGGGGGAAAATCGGCCAAAATCAAAATAGCTGACTTGGTATTGATGCAGAAATGTGTTCATGGAGACAACCTTTACACTTGTGAATAGGACATTGTATGTTGAAGTTATAAAGCCTTGATGTTTGACAGCGAGCGAAACAAAAATGGTTTCCACAGTAGAGATTAAACACCACAGGCTGCACACTCACTCAGTATCATCCTCATGCCTTGAAGATGAAAAGTAATGGAAATCTTTTGGCTACGTCATACCTGGTGGGCGTGACAGTGGAAACCATTTTTCTTCGCCGTGAAGCATCAAGTCTCTAAAACTTCAATGTACAATTTCCCATCTACTCCAAAATGCACATACATGTAGACGGTGTTGCCCCGAATACGTCTCAGTATCACTACTAAGTCGGCCATTTTTTATTGTGGCCGCCATTTTGAAATATTTCCAATCCTCGCACTGTAATGACATCCTCCTACAGATTTAACACGACAGACTTTACAGTCAGTCAGTATCATCCTCAGACCTTGAAGATGAAAACCTGTTAAGAGCTTTTGCCTGCATCATACCTGCAGGCCATGGTGGTGCCGTCAATTTAAATCCTTCGCCATAAAGCATCAAGTCCTTGTAACTTCAACATAGAACCCCTTCTACACCAAATCTCTCAGGAATGTAGAGGGAGTCGCCCTGAATATATCTGTGCATCACAATTGTGTCATCATCATAGCGCCACCCATTGGACACAGGAAGTCAGACAAAAACATCATAATGTAATGCCCTGCCTCGCACTTGCAGATACAGGAATGAAATTCAGTGTGCATATTTGTCATGAGCAGACGCACAAAAAACCCTTGTGGACCCATACTGTCAGTCCAACAGGAAGTTGTCCACTTTGATTTGAAATGCCATTTTATGCCTCCTTTGAAATCTGTCTTGTCCTAGAGATTAAACACCACAGTCTTCACATTAACTCAGTATCATCTTCATGCCTTGAAGAGCAAAAGTTATGGAAATCTTTCCGCTAGGTCATACCTGGTGGCCGTGATGGTGGAAACCATTTTTTTCCCTTCACCATAAGGCATCAAGGTTTTATAATTTCAACATACAATTTCCCACAATTTTTACAGTTTTTCTCCCCAGCATCACATGCAAGTAACAGTTGAGTGCGCAATCCGATGGTGCCGCAGCCTGATACACCTACTGGCCACAGTTGTGCCGTCCATTTCAATCCTTCACCATGAAGCATCAAGTCCACGTAACTTCACCATACAATGTCCTATCTGCACCAAATCTCTCAGGAATGTAGAGGGAGGCGCCCTGCATATATCTGTGCATCACAATCGTGTCATCATCATAGCGCCACCCACTGGACACAGGTAGTCATACAAACATCGTCCGATTGATGTGACGTTTACTGCTTGTTCTCTCCCCATCGTAACATGCAAACAACAGGTGAGTGCGCAGTCCGTCGGCGCCGAAGCCCGACATAGGCGGATGGTGAGGGCCCGTTTATCGCTGCTTGCAGCTGTCATTAGGGGGCCAAGCCCGAGGTGCTGAGGGAACGTGTATGTAAGTATACACGTTTCCTTGGACCAGTGGTGCTAGGAACCCCATTGTAATTGTAAGAATTTTTATTTTTCTCCAGCTAAAAGTGGTGCTGCAGGCTAAACCGTGTAAGGGAGTGCAGTGTAATTTGGAGGGTTGGTCCAGACTCCTGCAAATTTCTCAGACACAAAAAACTACATATATCCGCCTGCAGAGGGTGCTATAACCTCAGCCAATGCGGTTTTGCCTATAACTCCCACACTGTATGTCTCACATTCAAAAACCTTGTATCCCCCACATTCCCTGAATGGAGCTGAATGATTTGCAATAGGCCATGCCCACTTCCGCCAATTAAGTTTTTTCTCTAAATCCCAAGCCAACTTCTGTGGGCTCTGCAGTGCATGTGGTCCAAGTCGCGCAGGGGGGCTTGGCCCCTGTTCATAACTGCTCGCAGTTCTAGTTATTATCATTATCATTATTATTATTATTATTATTATTACTATTATTATTATTATTATTACATTTCATCTGAAAAAAAGGAAAAAATGGGCAGATAGAAAAATAAAAAATAAAGGCAAATGAATACTTCTGGTGTAGTTGGTAGGAATCATAAGGTTTGTTATGTAGGTAGCTACAGTAGTTGTAGTTGTTCCTATTCTTGTCAAATCAAGTTTCAGCAGTAAAGACTTCATCACAATTGAACATAATGTCATGTTGTAGTTTAATATCAGTGTTTCAATCATGATCACAAACCTATGAGGTAATGGCATTCTACAACATTAGTCATTTGTTAGACAATCATCTTTTTCAAATATCAGAGGAACTCAGAGGACAAATCAGAGTCGCACAGTTTTACTTTGCTTGCTTTCAATCTGATCAGTAAAATCCAGGAGTTATAATGATTTCACTCCAAGTGTTGTGATTTGTTGTGTAAGTGTACCAAGGTTTTATCAGTTTTACTTTTTCCCCTTGCACTTCAGTGACTCAAGATTACTGAATTCAACCACACCTAACTTGGTGAACTTAGTAGAACTGATAATCATTGGTGCGTTTTCCTTCCTTCAAGAACCATTGTTTTAAGGAAATATATTGTTTATAATGGTATAAAAATTAGAATTATAGGTTGTAGTACACAGGAGTACAATACCCAGTAAATGACCAAAGTAATGAATTAGCATGATTTATTATTATATGCAATGTTTGTGGTCAGGGAAACCATTTTATCTGTAAGGTGTCCAGACCAGCAACAGGTCCTGGATCTCTACACCACCACAGATGTCAGACTGATGTCACCGTTGATCTCCAGGGTGTTAATGTGTTGGAGGGGATTGAAACGATGCCTAAAGGTGTGTGTCTGCATCCCATTGGCCACAATCCTGAAGGAATGACTCTCACAACAGATAGTCAGCTGAAAGAAAGAAGGGGCATTTTAAAATCAAACTTATTGAAGACCCTCATTGAAACAGTAAAACTGAAAAACTTCCCACAGTATATTTTTTTAAATAGTAACACTCAAAGTTGCCCAGGTTCCCATAGTCCCATATTTTGCAAATTGCAGACATGTCATACTCAATTGTGAAGCACGTACACAGCAGAATATAGCATTTCATTAAAATGATGATTAATATTATTCACTTCACCCACTGGTACTTTTAATGTTGGGACTGATCGGTATGTTTACAACCAAATCTCTGTTAAATCATTTAAAATATTAAATACTATTAAAAATGAAGACTTTTTATACCCTCTCTGTAGCGAACGCTGAAACATAAACATTTTTTGTGTGTATTTATTTATTTTACATTTAATATTTATTTCATATTTTTTGGGAAATATTTGTATTTGAGAATATTTTGATTATTTTCTGCATACTTGATATATACTGGAAAATTGTAAAATTAACGTCACTTGACCACGTCATCAGTTAGGTCATCACATGGTCTCGTGCATTTGGTCAGTAAGTTTCTTTTTTGGACAAAGACAGCGTGTGCATGAGCAAGCGGCACATGAAAAGACAAAGGACTGAAATAGTGGAGAAATGGACATTTAGCAACTCCTAACCTTCTGGTTGGAGGGGCACACGGTATGGACATTTGATTTAAATAATTTGTATGTGTGTAAGATATGTTTTTGCTTTAATATTTCTGTAATAAGTTTGAACTAAGTGATTCATGAAACATGACGGTTTCACTGATGTATATTTGCCACCGTGTATTCTATTGCAGTGTTCACGGTGGTCTTGGGCGTTTTAAGACAAATATGCTGTAATAAACGTTTGAACCATCAGTCGGAGCGTTGCGCATTCATCCACCAGTAAAGAAAAGTTGGGAGCAGCTACAGTGAACACGTTAACCACGCGTGTGCAGCTCAGCCCGAGGCCAGAGAACATCGAGGGATTTCACGCGCTGAAGGCATGCTGTGAACTCGTCAAGCCACTTCGAGATGGACGAGAGAGGGGAAGAAAAGACCGTCGCGGCCTGAAGATGACAGCTCGTCGGCACGAATGAAGACATCGAAAGCTTCAAGAAAAAACAGCTCGTCTGCCGACCTCGGAAAGCTACGCGGAGCCTTGCAACTGCGGTGAATTGCAACACATGGCGTCGGCTCTGCCTCGAGGACACGGATTGAGACTGTGCCGTTTCCGCAAATCGCCTCAAGAGAGCAAGAACGTGCCGTGGTCGTGAGTGGATTCAGCAAGCCCTTGGCTCTCAGGTTTCAACAGTGAATAAGAAACGAACATTGTAACTTGTACATATTTAAATAATTGTGAAAGGCCATTGTGTGCATATTTTATGTGAATGTTTTAAGCCTTTGTTAATAGGTCATTTTACATTCAAGCCTATTCTGTTTTTCTTGTTTGGCTTAACATATGTGTGACGAATATTTGAATTTAATTGTGAGGATTATTTGTAGTATAAGTTCTACAAAACGGTTTAAGATTTAATTACTACTTCATAGTAAATTACAATAGTTAAGAAAATGGATAAAGATAAAGAAAGGGCTCTTGTGCTTGAGGGAGTAAAACAGGCTCTTGAAGAAGAGAAATTAGAATTACAAACCAAATTAGAAACTGAAACAGATGCAGAAATAAGAGAAGAAATAACAAACCGTCTGACTGAAATTGACATTAGTCTGCAAACTCAAAATGTAGAGAGCGAGGAACCAACTTTTCAACCTGAAGAAACAAATCAACCTGAGCAATTTAGGCGATCAGCAAGAGAGCGAAAACCAACTGAAAAGCAGCTGGCCTATATTAAAGATGAGAGTGATAAAAAGGAAAGAAAGTTTATGTTAACTTATGCAAGCTTTAAAGGTGAGGTTCAGTACACCAGGAGCAAACTTAAAGAAGAATGTGACAAAGAGAAACTTGAAGCTATGATCACTACTTTGGAAGAATATGAGTCACACTTAAAGCAGGTGTATGAGGGCTTACGTTCATTGACAACACCAAGTCAAGATATAAGAAGGCGAATGGATAGCTGTACTTCAGTAACTAAAGAAGTAGTTGCTCTACTGAAAATGCGTTGCTCAGAAGTAGGCAAAGAGTTTGATGCTGCTGCAAGAAATGAATCACTCGTTAAATTACTTCAGAGAGAAGAAGCGAGATCGATATATGGATCCACTGTATCAAGGGCTGGTGCAGATAGTGTAGCAGAAAGTCAGGTGTCAATAAAGAGAGCAGAAGCAGCAGCACGCTTAGCGTCAAAACGTGCGGAAATAAACAGAGAAAGTGAAATTGCTGCTCAAAGAAAAGAAGTGTTTGAACAGCAAGAAAAATTGAAAATGCTGGAAAATCAAAGAGATCTGGAAGCTATGCAAGCTGAATATGATGTTTATGCAGAGGAGGAAACAAGAATGAATACGGAAATAGGAGAAAAGAAAGAAGTAACTCTGCCTCCAAATCAGTCACAAGGAGAAAAGAAAGAAATAACTCTGTCTCCAAATAAGCTCCGAACATGGCATAATACAGCTTCACATGCTCAGATTCCCCAGGGCAAATCAGACACTCCTCATTCTGAAAAAGAATCAGAGCAAAAATTGAGTGAAACTTCACTAGTACAAGCCTTCAAAGACTCTCTGATAATGACAAGACTTCCGGCACCTGAGCCATCCGTGTTTACTGGTGATCCTCTCAAATTCACTGAATGGAGAACCAGCTTTAAAGCGTTGATTGAGACTTCCTGTACAAACTCAGCACATAGACTGTTTTATCTCAGAAAATACATAAGCGGAGATGCACTGTCTGTGCTAGAAGGAACTTTTTACAGAAGTGATGATGAAGCATATACACAAGCATGGGATGCACTGAACAAGCGCTATGGCCACCCATTCATAGTGCAAAGAGCCTTCAGAGGTAAACTTAGTAGCTGGCCCAAGATAGGACCAAAAGAGCCACTAAAATTAAGAGAGTTCAGTGATTTCCTTGTGTCATGTAAAAATGCAATGCCTCACATATCAGGTCTGAAAGTGCTGGATGATTGTGAGGAGAATCAAAGGCTGCTCCAGAAACTTCCTGACTGGGCAACAGCACGATGGAATCGAATTGTCACCAAAGAATTGGATGATGGCAAGCCATATCCAAGCTTTGAAGAGTTCTCCAAATTCTTAGCAGAGGAGGCTCGCATTGCCTGTAACCCGGTGTCCTCACTTCACGCCTTGAAAGGGACAGAGGAGAAAGCAGGCACAGAAGTGAAACGCATCAAAGCCAGAACCCTAGTAACAACAACAAAGGTTGCTCAAGGGAAAGCTAAGGATTCAGGTGAATCAGCAGGCTCGACAGTTAATCCATCTGCAGCTCAAGCTAAGAAGCAAATAAAATGCATATGTTGTCAGCAGAACCACTTTATTTACAAATGTGAGAGGTTTGCTGCTCTGACTCTTGATGAGAAGAAAGCGTTTGTCAAAACCAACAATATGTGCTTTGCTTGCTTGAGAGTTGGCCATGTTGCAAAAGATTGCCGGAAAAGGGCTACTTGCAATGTTTGTAGAAAAAGCCATCCAACTCCATTGCATGACGAACCGGCTCAAGAAGAAAAGCCTGAAGCAGGTCAACAGCAAGACAGTTCCTCTACTGCTTTGTGTAGTGTGAACATGACCAATTCTGACCACACATCAATGATAGTCCCAGTGTGGCTGTCTAGTGATGTCAAAAATAGCCCAGAAATATTAGTATATGCTTTGCTAGACACACAAAGTAGCAATACATTTGTTTCTGAAGATGTGTGTGAAAAACTTGAGGCACACACTGAACCTATTAAGCTCAAGTTGTCAACAATGACTGGCAGGTCAATAGTGAATTGTCACAGAGCCATTGGGTTAAAGGTCAGAGGATACAGTTCCAAAGAATGCATTGAATTACCACCAGCATACACTCGAGAAGATATCCCGTTGGAGAAAACCAGCATTCCAACTCGGGAAACAGCCAAGGCATGGACACACTTGCTTAGTATAGCTGATGAGATGCCAGAGTTACTAGCCTGTCCTGCTGGACTGCTAATAGGCTACGACTGTTGCAGAGCTCTGAAGCCTAAGGAAGTTGTGTCAGGAGCTGAACATGAGCCATATGCAGTGAAAACACACCTCGGGTGGAGTGTGGTTGGTGCCAAAACGCCTACTACTGGTGCACTAACAAATGCTGGATTCTGCTATCGCATCTCTGTGAAAGAAATTCCACCTATTACTCCTGCATGTGCAATTAAGGCTCTTGAGAAAGATTTTCAGGATACAAATCCTACAGATGGAACAATCTCTCAAGAAGATATTCAGTTCTTGCAAATACTGAATGAGGGAATTCATCACAATGACAATGGTCATCTAGAGATGCCTCTACCCTTTAGAGAGCGACCTCAACTGCCTAACAACAAACATCTAGCAACAGTTAGGCTGAAACATTTGAAAGGGAAGATGGATAAAAATCCCAAATACAAGTCGGACTATGTACAGTTCATGGCCAATGTTTTCAAAGATGGTGATGCAGAGGAAGTCCATGCAACACCTAAAGAAGGGAATACCTGGTACATTCCACACCATGGTGTGTACCACCCGCGAAAACCAGAGAAGATAAGAGTGGTCTTCGACTGTTCGGCCAAATACGAAGGCACTTCATTAAATGATCACCTCCTCACGGGACCTGATTTAACCAATGCCTTGACTGGAGTGCTGTGTCGGTTCCGACAATATCCAATTGCAATCAACTGCGATGTGCAGAAAATGTTCCATCGCTTTCATGTTACTCCAGAAGATAGGGATTTCATGAGGTTCCTGTGGTGGGAGAATGGGAACACAACATCAAGGCCGAGGACAAACACTGAACGAACTCAGAGCCAGTGGCTACTGGATAATGGGTGCCAGCAAGGTTGTGGCCAGGCACATCAAGAGTTGTGTGACATGTAGGAGAGTGCGGGGCCGAACTGAAGAACAGCGCATGGCTGACTTGCCTGTTGATAGACTAGAGCCGTCTCCTCCTTTCCTTTACACAGGCATTGACTGTTTTGGCCCTTTCTACACAAAACAAGGAAGAAAGGAGTTCAAACGGTATGGGTTGTTGTTAACATGCTTAAGCTCACGGGCCATTCATATTGAGATGCTCGAGGACCTGACAACCGATGCATTTCTAAATGCATTGCGATGCTTCATAGCAATAAGAGGAACAGTCAGACAAATCAGATCTGACCAAGGTACGAATTTCTTAGGGGCAAAGAATGAGATGAGAAAGTGCTTGTTGGAACTTGACAAGGAAAGGATCGCGACTTATCTCGCAAGAAAGGAATGTGACTTCCTTATGAATGTTCCCGAAGCTAGTCATATGGGAGGCATATGGGAGCGTCAGATACGCACAACCAGGAGTGTGATGAGCTCTGTCCTTGCTCAGGCAAAAGGTCGACTGGATGACTCCTCACTAAGAACTTTCTTCTATGAGGCCATGTCCATAGTCAACAGTCGCCCACTGACAACTAACACGCTCTCTGATCCCAAAAGTGTTGCACCATTGACACCCAACCACTTGCTTACATTGAAACCTACGGTACCTCTTCCACCTCCAGGAAAGTTTCTTCCAGAAGATCTGTATGCAAGAAAAAGATGGCGCAAAGTACAGTATCTCTCAGAACTGTTCTGGAGCAGGTGGCGACGAGAATACTTAGCCAACATCAGCCTTCGACAGCAGTGGCATACAACCAGACGAAATGTGCAGGTTGGAGATGTAGTCCTTATTAGGGATGAAAACACACCTAGAAATGAGTGGCCACTAGCTAAAGTTGTTGAGGCACAAGAAGACGATGATGGTCTCGTAAGAAAGGTGAAAATACAAGTAGGTCAAAGTAAGTTAGGACCTAAAGGTGAGCGCTTAACACAACCTTCATTTCTTGAGCGCCCAGTCCAGAAATTAGTTATGTTAGTTGAAAATAGGTCAAAATAGCTTCACATTAAAATAAGAATGAGAATAATCAGTCTCCTAATTTAGCAATCTATTCATTAGAATTTATGGGTAAAAATTTAGTTTCAAGTTATTGGAAAATTACAAGTTTTATTTCTTTGAATATGGTGAAAGTAAACCTTTTGTAATTTTGGTGGCAGTGTAGCGAACGCTGAAACATAAACATTTTTTGTGTGTATTTATTTATTTTACATTTAATATTTATTTCATATTTTTTGGGAAATATTTGTATTTGAGAATATTTTGATTATTTTCTGCATACTTGATATATACTGGAAAATTGTAAAATTAACGTCACTTGACCACGTCATCAGTTAGGTCATCACATGGTCTCGTGCATTTGGTCAGTAAGTTTCTTTTTTGGACAAAGACAGCGTGTGCATGAGCAAGCGGCACATGAAAAGACAAAGGACTGAAATAGTGGAGAAATGGACATTTAGCAACTCCTAACCTTCTGGTTGGAGGGGCACACGGTATGGACATTTGATTTAAATAATTTGTATGTGTGTAAGATATGTTTTTGCTTTAATATTTCTGTAATAAGTTTGAACTAAGTGATTCATGAAACATGACGGTTTCACTGATGTATATTTGCCACCGTGTATTCTATTGCAGTGTTCACGGTGGTCTTGGGCGTTTTAAGACAAATATGCTGTAATAAACGTTTGAACCATCAGTCGGAGCGTTGCGCATTCATCCACCAGTAAAGAAAAGTTGGGAGCAGCTACACTCTCAATGGTCTGAAAGCTAGCCTAACCATGCATTTAGCTCAAGTGATGAAAGTACAATGATGTCTACAAATTGTTCTTGGAACCCACTACTGTACTAAATGCAAGGCTATTAATACTTGCAATACTCGTATGCAATGTGCAATATTCTCTGGATACAAGTGCAATACAAGCAGGTCCACCTACCTTCTCAGAACTATCTATACGCAGGCCCTGTGTATGTATGTTTGTACTAGGTGTGAGTCTGTTTAAGTATGTTTTTAACTTAATTACGCTCTACCTTTCAGATTATCTACATATTTATTTTGCACTTTTTCAATGCATTTGCTCACCACTCAGGCAATGATGTATTCTATTACTAGTGACACTCCACCTCCACTAGTTCAGTGTGTGCAGTATGTAAAGTAAATGCAAGGGTACCGTGAAAGGCTGTCCCCTATGGAAGGGCATCCCTCCACTGCGTTCCTCAGAGCCCCACTGCACCCCCTGCTTGGCATTTCGAACCACAATGTTCTCATCAAACCGTGGATTGTAATGCAGAGCAATGCCAGAGTGATGGCAAAGATTCACACTGAACCTGAGAAGACAGAAGAAAGAGTGAGTACAACATAAGCCTGGACCTCCTGATAAGGAAATGCTTTATGGATTTTTATGTCCACAAAGAGGAACTGCTCTTATGTCACAGATTAGAGTCAGTTTATAGGTCACAGGAACTACTACCTAGCCTCTCGTAATATTCACTGTCATTTTGGCCAACTCTAATTGGACACAGTTTGTGTAATAAAATGCATATATAGAGGTAGTACCAAATGGAATGGAATCAAAGGAATGTGATGAAATATAACTCTAGGTTTTCTACATCATTTGAAATACATTAATCCACAGTGTAATAATAATAATAATAATAATAATAATAATAATAATAGTAATAATAATAATAGCAGGGGATGCCAAAGTAAGAAATATTTCACTGCTGGAAAGATGGCCCTTGCATCAAAGTGGCCTGTCTCTGCAGTAGAAAGAGATATTTTTTAAATTGGTGCTATATGACCAAAGAAAACAGAACAATGGCTGTGGTATTCCCTTGCCAAAAAGGTAGAAAACCTACAGCAACCACAATGCAATGCGCCACACTGGACCAATAAACATTCCTGCCGATTGGTGCTTGGTTTTAACTAGTCGTCTGTTTTGAAACAGGAAAGAGTAAGTAGTCTGGCGGCTGGTAACAAACAATATTGTATTACAGCAAAACAGTCCACTTAAATATGTTTCTGAAAACATTTTAGACAGAAATAGGTGGAGTAGCAACACAATCTTGATTTATAGTTTATCTGCATGGCACATGGCCCTCACTTGATACAAAAGAGACAGGATGCCGGCGTACAAAACTATAAGCCTACACAGACAGCGTTTATGTTTCATTTGGTGGATTTCTGGCAGAAAGAGTGGGGGGCAGACAAAATGGAGAGAAGTGTATTTGAATATACCACCAAAATTGAGATGATAGAAAACGCTGAACAACAGCTGCAAAGTTCCTGTTTCAGTTTCAAGTATATTTTAAAATATACTTGAAACAGAGGTTATATTCTGTTCAGAGAATTAGATCAGATTAGATTAGCATTGTTTATCCCACAACGAGACAATTCACCAGAACAAACCCTGACAAAGAACAAAAGGACAAAAAGCACCACACATGATGAGATTTACTCAGTTGCACACGCCATGAGAAAGGTAAACCAGATCCACCACCTTCTGATGAAAAATATAGACCATCAGAATATGAGATTCTACCATATGCATTTTCCTCAATGCTTGAGGAAGTAGGGGACATGCTGACTGCATATACTGAGTGCTCCATATACAAGCTTAATCTGAGACTTTAGCTGCAAGACCTCGTGTACAACAGGCCAACTGCAGAGAGGTTGGCCCGTATCAGGAACTTTAGTCTACAGAATCAACATCCAGTCTCATGATTCCTACTGCAAGTGAGTGAAAAAGTCACACCTCATGTGACTAGCCCTTTTAGAGGCTGGTGGACCAGCACGAATGTGTAGCGTGATGTCTTGCTTTTCATTTCGGTGTCCATTTCAACAGGTTAGACAGACAGACACACTGGCTGCGTGAGTCATGCTTCTCATGTGCAAGCAGCAGCACTTCATCTGGAGATGTTTACAAAATAGACTTGAAAATGACCTGTAGATGGGTCATGTTAACATCATGCCAGTGTTTAACTACAGTTTTAATGTCTGTACCTGTAGAATATGTCACAGACATGAAGAGAATACACACAGGTCAAGAGCAGTTCTTTTCCTGTGCACTCTCTTTTTGCTTTCTCTCCCATCCTCCTTCTCTTTCCACCTCCCGCATTCTCACTCTTTCTACTGGGGTAAAGGAATATTGTACCATCATATTTATTGATAATTATCAAAGGCAAAGGGCATGTAAACAGACAGGGCTGGCAGGAGTCGTGTTGCAGCAGTCACTCCACAATGCAGCCACAACACACTACACAAGCATCCAGTGTGGCCAGCCTGTCACACAGAGATTCACAGACTGCTCTACGTACACAGTCCTCAGTTTTGAGGTGTAAAGTTATGTTCTGTAAAGTTGGTTTCAAAGTGAAATCCAGCAACAGTTGATGAAGTAATACCTTGTGGCACTAGGGTGAACAGTCCCCTGCACAGTGATGGTCCTGCCAGGTTTAAGTCCACCACTGATGATGCTCTTGTATGGAATGGCCTGAACAGAGACACAGTAGGAACATTTATTATAGAAATGCATTCAAAATCCTGTTTTAATCCAAAAGTGTCAACATGATAACTAACTACTGACGGTTTGCTCTCACTTTAAATAGTAACACTGTTTGACGTTGAATCACTAAGTTAGAGGTAAGATCTTTAGCCAGAGCCCGAGCCCGTCGGGTCGGGCTCGGGCTTCTCTCTCGCTGACTTTTTTTTAAATAAATATATGTTTATAAAAATGTATACTAAAACGATGTGTGGATACTAAACTAAGGAATACTTGTTGTAAATAAATAATTTGGATAAAACAGAGAAGGCGGCGCTGTAAGGTAATTGCTATATAACTACTACTTAACAGGAGGCGCAGAGCAAGAGCACGCTTTGCGCACGGCTTTGCGGACATTTCGTGAACGTAAAATACTATGGGATAAATTGAAATTTCGGGTTTGCTTCGGGCTCGGGCCTGCAAATCAAGTTAATTGGTCGGGCTCGGGCTGGGTCGGGCTTTAATGCCTGCGGGCCTGGGTCGGGTCGGGCTGGATTTTTTAGGCCCGATCTTACCTCTACACTAAGTAGGATATGGCCAGAAAAGCTCAGTGCTTCAGAGTTCAATCTGAGGAGACATGTTGCCACTTTTAAACCAACAATTTTCTACAAACCCTGTGATAGAAAATTAATTGTTATGCTCTATCCTGGGCTTAGATCCATCTTCTCTCCAAGTTTTGTGGAAATCAGTTCAGTAGTTTTTGACGAGTGAAAACAGTCGGCAGTTAATATTATACTCTGTATATATGAATTCATTCTAGTAGAATGTACATTTTTTGTATTTTTGTTTTGTTTTTGTTGTTCTAGCATATATATAGTTTATTATTATTATCATTATTATCATTATAATTATTATTATTATTGATGTTGTTGTTGTTGTTGCCACTATTATTATTATCATTGTTATTATTATTATTACTACTTTATGAATATTCCTGACTTTATGTGGGAGCAGCTGTAATGAAAGCAATTTCCCCTCTGGGATAGATAAAATATTTCTGATTCAGATTCTGATTGTTACTGTTTGTTTTTCTTGCAATTTGTATGAGCTGCCCCCAGATCAGCATCGTAAAATGTCTGTAGAAATGTAACTTCACACTGCTTGATACTAACAGGCATTGCAGGAGGAAATCCAGGCTGCGAGGGGAATCCAGGCTGCGAGGGAAATCCAGGCTGCGAGAGGAATCCAGGCTGCGAGGGGAATCCAGGCTGCGAGGGGAATCCAGGCTGCGAGGGGAATCCAGGCTGCGAGGGGAATCCAGGCTGTGGTGGAAAAGTTGGACAAGCAGGAAAGGCAGCCTGCTTGGGATAGGCAACATGTGAAGGAAACGCAGGCCAGGAAATTCCAACGGACCAAAACAAAAGGAAAACCCTTAAATCTCATGAATGTAATTAGAATATTAAATATTTCTGACCTTCTGAATATTTTTATAGAGTGCACTGACATAAGAGTACAGGAGACACAGCTAAATGGCATTTATGCATTGCATTTATTTTGCTAGCATCCTCACCATTGCGTTCAGGAAGCCAATGGAGGAAATTTCTACTTTCCCGTCTATAGAGATGGTGTCCACCTGGTGAAACGGGATACGATGTCTGTACTCCATAAAGAAGCAGCCATTGACACTCAGCTGGAGAGAGAAATACGGAATGTCACATTTCTGAGCATTGAAAAATATTTTTGCATGCACAAAAATCTGATATTCTAGCAAAATTGTTACCATGAAGAGAAAGCACCTAAAAAACATTTTAAGTTATTTTTCATAAACTTAAATAATTCCACTCTATCCAGTTACCATTCTCCTCGATATGCTTAAAGGTTAAAAAACACGTTTCCTCTGGTCTCTACATATATAAGCTGGTCCTCCCTGAGCCTGCCAACTCCCAGAATGAGGAAAACAAGTGATTACTGCATGGTCTCTGCAGCCCACCCACTGGTAACATGGCACTCCTACAGGCTGTTCTGATTCTGCTCCTTTTTGTTACGTAACGAAAGTCATTATCATAGGCCGACCTCCTACATATGTCCATGTAGTGAAAAAAAAATGCTTTACCTTGTCACAGTGTCACAACTCTCACAAAACTCGCCCTACACACCTGATAGGAATCTCGGGTGACTGTGATAAGCAGGGTGAAGGTGGAGCCAGCAGGAATTGGAGAGCTGCGGTTCCTCTCTTCAGTGCCCCAGGTACCATACTGGAAGGTGTTGGCAACCACATAACCGGGGTGACTGTCATACCGTGGGTTAATATGGAGAGCAATATCTGCATTGTGCCTGGAACCACACTGTAAATTCACATGGAACCTGGAGAAAAACGTAAGTCACCATTTAATGGCGGTTGTGGCTCAGGGGTAGAGTGTGTTATCGGAAGGTCACTGGTTAGATTCCCCTGGCCTGCATGTTGCATGCAAGTGTCCTTGGGCAAGGTACTGAACCCCAAACTGCTCCTGATGTGCTGGTAGGCATCTTGCATGGCAGCCACTGCCATCGTTGTATGAATGTTTGTATGGATTACTGTAAGTCACTTTGGACAAAAGAGTCTGATAAATGCTCTAAATGTAAACGTTCAAAAGAAACTGTCATCATTTTGTTTTTATTAAAATGTGTGTGAAAATGGCCAAAATGTGTTTTTTTTTGTTGTGAGCAATGGGACCCAAACAATGAATTGCAGCATGTGACCTTTAGATATACTGTTAAGTTTTCTACCACGACAGATACTCCAGAATAATGTTTTGATCCCTGCTATTTTTGTATCTCATGGCCGACACAATTAAGGCACATATCAGTAAAAAATCATGTGGTTGTTCACAACCAAGCAAATATTATGTGCTGATAAAGTCCATTTAATATAGCCAAACAAACAAACAGAACAATCAATTTAATGAGTTTAGATTCCTGTCAACAATTAAACTTTTTAATGGGGAGCAAACGCAGTCAACATGTTTGTAAGTCCTCAAGGATATACACAATGCTTCTTGGTGACAAAAATTGAATCTTACTTACCAATATCTGAGTTAAAAAGAAAAGGCTAAAAAAATTACATCAATTGAAAATGAATTAATTCTGTATTAATTCAGTTTATTTCCCCCCATATCATTCTATTTCCTGACTTAGTTTTCAATATACATTGCTGTGGCCACTGTATGAGTTAAGTGTTACACCTTCTCATTAAATTCTACACAGTAAGGCTGGGTGATATGGCCTTAAAACATGATTGCAGTAATTTAGGCTGTCTCACCATACACAATATACTTACAATGCAATGCAATACAATATAGTGTACATCACAGGCCCTGCCATGTGACTTTTGCGCACATGTACATCGCGATGACGATGCTCAAATGATATATCGTGCAGCTCTATTTTTAGTCCACCAGTAAAACCAAAAAAGAAGAGGAGGGGGACTATTTAAAGCAGTTGGCTTGACCATAACTTCCTCAGCTGACCTTATCATTTTTGTTGTAGCAAAGCCATCTAATTACATCATCATGTGATGCAGTGGGGACTTTTTCCCAAAAGATAACATTGTGAAAGACATATCTGTAAGAGTTCACTGAAGACTCAAAACCCCCGCAGATTGGCTTGTGTTACTGAGTCTAGAAGAGCCACCTGATTACATTTCATCCCCATCCAAGTTAGCTTGGCACTAAACCAGAAGTTAGCCAACTCGGTTGGTGGAAGTCTCGAGGGTGCATGCTCTTTGGCACACCAGCTGGACAGCCACCGCCACAATTAAGTCTGATTCTGTGGGAAACACTGTCCAGTTAATTATTTAATAAAAGAAAAGTTTAGTAAGAAGGTTTCATGAAACGTTACACTTGGTGCTTCTACTACTGAAATTATGACAAGAGCAGTCTGACCTATCAGCTCCAGGCAGGACTCGTCCACTGATGCTGATGGACTTCCCCTCCTGCAGACCACCATGGATTGATCCGGTGAAGGGGATTCTCTAAAAAGGACAGGACATAATTAGTAAAGAACTGCCTATCATTACTAGAGGACCAGCAATGGAAAAAGGTATCCTCTAGGATGGAAATGGAACAACAACATTATTATACATATAGAAGCCTAAGCCTCAATCATATTACTAATATTACTACTACTACTACTATTATTACTAAAACTGTTACATCTAATATAGACATGCCAGTCAATGTTAGTGAAGAATTTGGAACTCACTCATATAAACCCAGGAACTGCAGCAAACATACTAAAAAAAGCTAATTACACTGAATCAAATGCAGAGGAGGCTCGTCCATAGGGGCAGAGGAGGTTGGTCCTCCTCTATTTTTGAGAGGCAAGAGGAAGATCAATTTTATTTTTAAGAAAGAGTAACTGGTTGAAAAAAATCATTACCAAATCTCAGTATCATTTATAAGATATCATATATCTATCATAAAAAAAAGTTTCTTCTTTGGAAGAAAATCCACTTAAAACGGTTCACCAGCCTCAGCTGCAGACGGAGGAGACAGAGCAGTCTGTGAGAGAAGCAGGGAGCAGGAAGGTGGGGGCTAGAGGAGGACAGAGGCCCTCCGTGGGAGGGATCTCCTTCCATTCACTCAATACATTTAGGATTTTTTCATGCTCATCTATGATTGGCTAAGACACATAAAATGACGCACCAAGGGAGGATGTCCTCCCTTACCAATCAGCAATCAGAATACAAGATTGACAGCAGGTTGGTCCAATAACTGTTCCCAGATTTGATTCTCACATTTATTACAACCGTAGACAAAAAATACTTATATGTATTTTACAGCTGTCACTGCCAGCGATGCTCAGACAAGAAATATGGAGTTTTCTGCAATATTGGAATCGGTTTCAAAGGAAATATAAGCAAATTTCTGAAAGAAAAAAAACTGTTTGGAGAAATCAGAGAGAAGCAGTCAGAAAGATAATTCACAGTTTTTGTTTCGTTCGTCCTGCTGGAGGACATAACGTTAGCGGCACGACCGGGACACAATACAGAGCAGCAACACAGTTGTTTTGGGCGATTGTGATGAGTGATGAGAGTGATGTCCTGTGCTGTCATGAAGTATTATTGACCATTTATTGATTGCTGCGGTAGCACAGGGGTTAGAGCAGATGCCTGCTACACAGGTGACTGGGGATTGAAACCTGGAAGGGGTACACATTGATATATTTTTGTCTTGTACATCAGCTCACTGTACATCTCATGGTCCTGATGTCCTGAAGTCAACAGCCTCTCTGCTCCTCTCTCATGGTCCTAATGTCAACAGCCTTTTGCCATTTAATAACATGTTTTTTAAAGACGTCTTGTAAGTCATTGTTTTATTGCTTAATTTTCATTGAATATAAGGAAGTAGGGATAAGTAGTTGACTTGTATAAAATAACATGACACAGTTTTCCTCCTGTCCTCCACAATTTTTTCAGTCACCAGCCGCCACTGATCAAAGGGTATTTCTGGGTACAGATCTGCTCTTGCAGCTACACATACAAACATGGCTAGCCAGCTAAGCTGCTGCTCTTTGCCCATGTAACAACCTTGTTATTAAATCTCTCATGCTCTCTCACCATTTTGGAGTAACTTGTATGTGTATTTTGTTTTAATTTGTGTGTTTTAACATCATTATCTCTATACTTACAGTATTCATAATTAGTCTCACGATTCTCCTGCGGGTTCCTGTGTTCATTTCTTTAGTCAAAAATAAAGGCATTTATGTGTTTTTATTTGCACATGGTAAAACTGTTTATTTTCCCCCCATATCATTCTATTTCCTGACTTAGTTTTCAATATACATTACTGTGGCCATTGCATGAGTTAAGTGTTACACCTTCTCATTAAATTCTACACAGTAAGGCTGGGTGATATGGCCTTAAAACATGATTGCAGTAATTTAGGCTGTCTCATACACAATATACTTACAATGCAGTGCAATACAATATAGTGTACATGGATATTTTGAAATATCCTCAAAGGCACGTCACACACTAACTGAACAAAAAAATAATCCAATATGACAATATTTCAAAGCACGTAATAAGAATAAAGAATAAATAAACACAATACTGTAGGTAGAGGTAAGATCGGGCCTAAAAAATCCAGCCCGACCCGACCCAGGCCCGCAGGCATTAAAGCCCGACCCAGCCCGAGCCCGACCAATTAACTTGATTTGCAGGCCCGAGCCCGAAGCAAACCCGAAATTTCAATTTATCCCATAGTATTTTACGTTCACGAAATGTCCGCAAAGCCGTGCGCAAAGCGTGCTCTTGCTCTGCGCCTCCTGTTAAGTAGTAGTTATATAGCAATTACCTTACAGCGCCGCCTTCTCTGTTTTATCCAAATTATTTATTTACAACAAGTATTCCTTAGTTTAGTATCCACACATCGTTTTAGTATACATTTTTATAAACATATATTTATTTAAAAAAAAAGTCAGCGAGAGAGAAGCCCGAGCCCGACCCGACCCGACCCGAACGTAATGATTGACATTTTAGGCCCGACCCGACCCGAATTTCGGGCCGGCTCGGGCTCGGGCTCGGGCTCGGGCTAAAGATCTTACCTCTAACTGTAGGGGTGACTATTGGCACATGATCAATAATCATGTGGATATCATTTAGAAGTGGATAAAGACAAACAGCCTGTAAGAAGAGGAAGAAGTCTGGGAACCTATTTTTACTGTAGGGCAGCCTTTACAACCCGGAAGAGACCTTATCCAATCATTTGACATTGATACTGGTGTTATAGAAATATACTGCAGTCATCACTCTAAAGCTGACAAAGATTAATAACACAAATTTCCATGTAAGGAGTGTTAAGTCTGTCAGTGTATGATTAAACAAATCCCATCTGTTTAAACAAGCCTTTGTGTAAGCTATATTCTTCAACCGTTACTTCATTCTCATCCTGTTTGACAACCTTTTTATTTATTTATTTTTTCCATTCAGTTCAAATGTGTTTTTGATTATGGTATCAGATTATACTTGCGCTGTCATTTTATCATTTCATTTCATATCATATCATTTATTTGCCCTCACTTCCAGCCCGCATAATGTCTGCCTCCCTCGGGCGCTCGGTTGATTTTAGAGCAAATGGTGATGATACGTTAAAGATCCTACAAAGTCTGTACGGAGCAGCAAGACGCTTCTGAGAGTTCACAGTCACTTCGGTAGAACTGTGCTGAAGGAGCCACTGCAAGTAACGGGAGGGACCTGAGATCAGCCCGGGCTGGGCAGAAACAGCTCTCTTTACTGTTCTGCTAACCATCATGTTCTCTGAGGGAAATGAAGACTTGAAGAGATCGAGTTACTCACTGGGCTATAAAACGGTGACTGCTGATTGAAAGCCATTGTCCAAACTGGATGCGTGCAGGTTTTCTGAGTTGCGAGGTGTGCGCTCTGGACTCAAAATGGACACAAAATGGGAGACTTACGAGTGGCGCATTTATCACGCAGATAGGTTTCGATTTCCCTTCAGAAGGCGGCGTTTAGCCTGAATACCGCCAGCCCTGCCGATATACAGTTTACACAATGACCCAGACAGATAGGGGGTTTCTGTCGACGTGGAAGATTTTCACAAACGCACATGTTGGTGGTTCAAACTTGCAGATCTGAAATATTATTTTTCTGCTCTATCATCTGTCCACATTTAGAAAGAACAAAGCTGGTGTTCAGGGTTAATTCCACTGTCTGTGCCTGCCTCTGTGCTTAGTCAATAGAGCCAACATTAACAAGTATTTAACATTATAACCTATGAGTGAACATGAACAGAGCGAGGTGGGTTCATTTTTATCCATCAATGTGAAAAGCAGCATTACTGTCTTGTTGGGTAAGTTCAAATAACTGCCTAACTATGTAGCTTTGGAAAAGAAATGAAGATACTCTGAAAAGTTAAATTTGCAGTATTTAAGTGGTAGTAATACAAACTATGTATGTATTACATATACTTAATAAATAAGTCTTCCTCAGGAAAATAACCTTTGTAGAACACTGTCTAAAGCTAGAAAGGTGGCAGGGTCTGCCGCACGTAAACAAAATATAACAGAATGAAATTATGTTGTCCTTAAACTCTTGCCAAAAAGCAACCTAGGCTTTTTTGGTGAATGTATATGAGTCAAACCTTTGTGTAAAAGAATAATTGTTAAGATTTACTGTAGTTTCGTTTTCAGCTCAAACTCATTTTCATTGGGAGCGTCTATGGCACCTTTATGCTAGCATCAAGTCGCTGTTTTTAAAACACTAAGAAGGCTCATGAGACACAACATGAATGGCAGCCCAGACATGTTGATCCCCGAGTGCAACCTAACAGGAAGGAGAGTAAAGTTGGACCGCTCCTAGAGCTTTGTTCCATAAAAATGCGATGATGATTCATTGCTTTGTCATCAGCGAAAAACAATATTAACCTTCAAGTTGAAAAAGCCTCATATAAGAAACAAAACTAAAATTAAAGCTGCAAGCAGCGATGAATGGGCCCTCACAGTCCACGTGCGTCGGGGCATGCCGCTGTCAATTCATGCTGCCCTCGGGCTTGTCCGTACAACACCTTCCATTGAGGAAGTTTTTCCTTTATAATTTGGTAGGCTACTCCTGCCGGTATTAAATAATGCACACTGAAGTCAGAAAAACTCCCTGCAATCTACATTAAGAACAAATAATGAGAGGAGTATACTCTGTGAACTTAAAGACTCTTAAACAGAGGTTTGTATCCATTAGAAGGCACTGCCCTCTGGTGGAGAAAACCTGTCCACCCAAAGGAGAAGACAGTCAAGCTGTTGTTTCAAAATGAGGTACATGATTATAGAGCTGCACACTGCATTTTGTGTGTTGGGGCTCCTTCATGCAACACCTTCCATTGAGGAAGTTTTTCCTTTATAATATGCTGGGCTGCTCCTCCTGCCAGTATTAAACAATGTATGCTCAAATCAGAAGAACTTCCTGCAATCTACATAAAGAACAAACGATGAGAGGAGTACACTGTTTGACCCAACAGACTGTTAAACAGAGGTTTGTATCCATTAGCAAGGCTGAATGGTCAAATTTTTTTCAAAAGCTGAAAAGGCAGATAGGCTGAAAATTAAGAGGGCTGAAAGAGCTTAAAAAGGTGAACAGCTTCTCTGGCTGCACATACGCAGGAGCAGTAGCACAGCCACAGTTGAAAATGTCCCCATAAGAATGAATGGCAAAACGCCTCCCAAACTCCTGTAATGTAATGGTTATTGCCAAAATATATATTGAGTAACAGGAGACATTGCTGAACTCTGTGATGTGTTTTGTATTTCTGTAGAGTAACAACTGAGGGCGGCAGAATGAGAGACAAAACAGGTGCTGTCTGCTGTCCTCCAGAAATGAAGGCTAAAAATTAACATTGCGACTTATGGGACAGTTGCTGGAGTGCTTGTCGCTCAAGGACTTCTACTTACAGCTGCTCTCCACTCTAGATATGATGTCACACACTCTAGCTCACGCAATACACACCCATTATAAAATCAGAAGACAAGCTGAAAATCCTTACAACAAAAACTGTGATGATATCAAAACTGTAAAAGTTTTTAAAAAGCTGAATACATGCCCAATAGTTCAAGGTCTTGGGACTTGAAAAGTTGGAATGGTGTCTGTGGCTCAAAGTATGAGAGACAAAAAGAGGTTGAAAGTCCATGAGTTTTGAAGAGGATTTGAAGATTCCCCCATTTAATTCCTTTCACAGTAAAGAGACTGCGACCAGAGCGCCACCTATCGGCCGATTTGCAACAAATTTTGCACAAACCCTCAGTGCGCCATGGCACACAATTAGCAAATGTGTTGTGTTAATGGGACTGTATTTGGTGAAGCTACGAAAGACTGTGTTTTGAACACAATTTGCAGGAATTTGTTTTATATTTTGGGCGTCTTTTGGTCTGTCAAAATTCTTTTGAAAATCTTTTGTCAGTAGGGTCCACAGATGCTTCATGGAAAGTTTGATGCGAATCAGTCAAATTGCCGAGGAGGAGTTCGAAAAAGTTTTTGATTTGTTGCAATTTTACAAATGGAAAGTTACTGCAAAAGTGGGTGTGGCCTACACCACACAATTCACCTGAATACAGGGAACACATAGATTTAAGGTTTAACAATGTGCTACATATTATGTGGTAGTTAGGGGCCAAAAACGCTTTTGCATTGAAAATAGCGGCACCTGCTGGTCATTTTTGGTGTGTGAGTTACAGGGGCCTTTCTATAGCTCCTCTATGAATTTCATCTCCATAATAGTCATGGTGTGAGCACAGTGCCAGATATTAAATTATCCAATTGGGGGACCTTGGGGTTTTAAAGCCTAACCCCTAACACTAACCCTTAAGACATGCAGAACAACCACAGAGCCACTACTGTACTAATCATGAAAGAATATAGTCATATTTTATATCAAATTAAACAGCAGAAGCTGGGCTACAATGTGTAAAAAACATGTTTACATGACACAAACACAGCCCAAATACTACTCAAATTCAAGCTGCAAGCAGCGATGAACTGGCCTTCGCCGTCTGCGCATGTCAGGCTGTGGTACCGTCGGACTGCGCACTGACCTGTTACTTGCATGTCACGATGGGGAAAAAACAAGCAGTAAACGTCACATCAATCGGACGATGTTTGTCTGACTTCCTGTGGCCAGTGGGTGGTGCTATTGCTATGACACAGTTTTGATGCACAGATATATGCGGGATGCCTCCCTCTACATTCCGGAGAGATTTGGTGCAGATAGGACATTGTATGGTGAAGTTACGAGGACTTGGTGCTTCATGGCGAAGGATCAAAATGGACGGCACCACCACGGCCAGCAGGTGTATCAGGCTGCAGCGCCGTCGAATTGCGCACTCAACTGTTACTTGCATGTGATGCTGGGGAGAAAACAAGCAGTAAACGTCATGTCAATCGGATGATGTTTGTCTGACTTCCTGTGTCTAGTGGGTGGTGCTATGGATATGACACAATATTGATGCACAGATATATTCAGGGTGACTCCCTCTATATTCCTGAAGAATTTGGTGAAGATGGGAAATTGTATGTTGAACTTATAAAACCTTGATGCCTCACGGCGAAGGAAAAAAATTGTTTCCACCATCACGGCCACCAGGTATGACCTAGCGGAAAGATTTCCATAACTTCTGATCTTCGAGGCATGAAGATGATGCTGAGTTAATGTGAAGACTGTGGTGTTTAATCTCTAGGACAAGATAGTTTTCAAAGGAGGCATACAATGGCATTTCAAATAAAAGTGGACAACTTCCTGTTGGATTGACAGTATGGGTCCAAGAGGGTTTTTTTGTTTTTGTTTGTGAATAGTCTTAAACCAAAAATCAGGACAAAGGTACAATTGACGGTTGGGTGGTCAAGAAAACCAAAGACTGAATTGGTAGAAATAGCACAACAACATTGGGACTGGGATAACACAGAACAAAGAATATGTAGAATGCATGAAATTCTAATTGTTTCTCAAGTGTCTCACTACACAGTCAGGACAACCAGAAGAGAACACAGTGGCAGAGGAAGTTTCCAAAAAGAGAGTGGGTGCCAAAGATGCTGGCCCTCGAACCATGAGCAACACCACAGGCCACCTCTCTCTAACCATGAGAATTGCGTCTTATGTGGTGAGCCAGGCCATTGGGTAAGAAACTGCCGAAACATGGCAGCCCCATGTACCCTGCCCAAGGCACCTCCATTAAGCAACCAAATAACCAGCCCCACAGTATAACCAGTAGAGCTGTCAGGACAGTGACAACATTGAAACAGGAGAAACTGTAACCCAAGCTCTGCTAATTAAATTAGCAAAAACAAAAGAAGTACCTGATTTAATGATAAAGGTGAATCAACATCATTCCTGGTAGATAGAGGAGCTTCTCTTGTTCCACATTAAAACCAACAAAATCTTCACATTTGAAAGTATCTGAAGTAACAGTTGGGCTGTAGGGGTTGGAGGTATTCTCATTTGTCTACCTATCTAAGTGTCTATAGGCCCTTTCACTGAAATAATGTGACATTTCACTACTTCCCACTCCTTTCCTCTGTCAGATACCACACATGTGAATCTGTTAGGGTGAGATTTGTTATGCAAACTAAAATTGCATCACAATTTACACAGCAGATGACATCTTTTAGAGACTAATCAACATAAAAAAGAACTGTGTTAGCTACTCTGATAGATCACAATGAACCCATAGGTGAAGAGAAAGGGAAAGTCTATGATAGAGTAGTGTCTAGTGTGCCCCTGTCAGTATGGGATGTATTGTCACTTACTGCTCCACACATCACATTGAAAAGATGTTCGACACTATTGTCTACAGAAGATGATGGTGATTCCCATAACTGCATGGATGTCATCTTATGTTCTTCTAAACCTCATCCTGGCCTTTCAGAAACTCCTCTTTTCAAGTCTAGTTCAATCTTCAATCTAGTTTTCCACACTGATGGCTCTGCTCATAGAAAATATGGTGTGCCGTGTGCAGGGTATGCAATTTGTGATTATTTTTCAATAACTGATAGCACTGCCCTGCCACCCTCAAGTTCCCCCCAAGTGGCTGAGTTGTTCCACTGAGAGCCTGTCATCCAGTAAAAGGCAAAGCTGTCACTAAATACACAGACTTCAAATATGCTTTTGAATTTTTACATGATTCCCTTCATCTATTGCTCTTGTTGAATGTGAAGCTCACACCAAATGGACCCTGGTTCAAGAGGCAATGCTCTAGCTGACCATGCAGCCAAAGCAGCTGTCAAAATTGGTATTACTGTTCTTGTAAAGCTCTGTCCTTTCCTACCCGCTAACAATCTTGCTTCTCCTAACGATGTTCTCTAAAGAATCTGCTTATTTGAAGATATGTATATTAAATCTCTGTCCCTGCTCCTTTTAGCAGACTTAACAACAGATGAGTCAGCAGCACCCCAGTCTCCCCATAACTGTCCCCCTCCCTGTCCCAGTGAAGAAGGTGAGCAACATTGTGTTCAATGATATGCTAGTTAGCATCATGGCAGGGAGTCTGTGGGGAGTTCTCTGTCTCTTTTGCTCTTTTCACTATTACAAAAAAGAAAATGAAATAGTCACAGAAATTCAAACAAATTATTTTCTCAGATAATGATCAGTGAGGCAGAGTATATTTAAAACTAGACAATTCCCCGCCGGGGAATCGCAAGAGTGGGCTGTGCGCTTTGCCCTGGGCCAAAAAACTATGTAAGCTAAAGCAAAAGTTGAATCCCACATTGATAATTTGGACTTTTTATCTACATTTTAAACTTCGAATGGTGTGTCCAGGTTAAAGTATGCCAGAGATGTTGATGTTTGGAAAACAAAGTTTCATTTTTTTCCACCCAGCCCCATTAACTGTCAATGGGAAATAAGGATTGTCAATGCTATGATACTCTAATGCTACAATGTGTTCATTTCACCACCTACCATTCATATTCAGCGTCTTCATCTTTTCATTGTTGCAAACTAAAACTAAACTTGCAAATAATTAATAATTCAAACAGGCATACACCGACATCTTGTAACAGAGACGACATTTATTTCTCTCCAAAAAACAAGCACAGGAGGCCTTCTTCCTGGAGGTCTTCATCCTGTCTGAGAATTGTTGTTCTTCCTAAAATATTAAACATTCATTTAGTCAGATGGGTTGGAAGTGTTCTCTAAGCACTTAATGAAGATATAATGTTAAATCTCCCTTAGTTCTCTGCTGCTGGGTTGACATCTTCAGTGGAGAGTGAGACATGAATTAGTTTAAAATCAGTTACAGATTTCAAAGACTGATGTAAACATCTGAAGTGAAACCTGAGAATTTAATGAACTATTACTTCCCTTATTTTCTTCTGGGTTGTTGTCTTCACTGGAGAGTGGGTCCTTCTCACTGGATCATCCTAGAAAGACAATGACATCATCGTTGAGTTAAATCACTCAAGGCAAGTGAATCACTTTAAAAAAAAGAGACATACTTACTTTGTTATGCACCTGGTTTGACATGCAGCTTGGTCTGCATCTCAGCTGGACGTTCAGCTTCTTCCCTGACACTCCTACACTACATTAGCTAAGATTACCGTAGCTAATGTAGTGACAACAACCCAGCAGAAATAAATAAATAAATAAATAAATAAAAGAAAAAATACAATTACATTATACAAAATAATAAAAAAAAAAAAATACATGATTCATTAAACATACATCCTTAAATTACATAATTACATGATAACATACTTTCCAGGTCTGTCTTGATCTTGGGGTCAGCGTAAAATTTTTTCTCATCAAAGTCAAGGATGGTGAGACCTTGAAGAGAGGTTGTATGGCTGAGCGCGACGTACGAATTACCAGTTTCAAAAACATGCTTCAGACACACAACCACAGACGGCATGGTCATTCCTTGAACTTTGTGGGCCTTACAAGCAAAAGCTAATTTCACAGGGAACTGCCGGCGAACAACCCCTTTCTTGTTACTTAGGTTCTCCTCAGATCTTTCGATGTACACTGAGTCATCTGAGGGAAGATTTTTTTGCAGTATCTCTGTCCTGCTGTAGGATTGTCCAGCAGGAGTCCAATCATCTCTAACCCTTCCGGTTCTCTAATTACAATGTTAGAAATGGTTCCAAATGTACCGTTCACAAGGCCATCTTCCACATCTAAATTTCGGATCAACATAACGCGTACTCCTTGAGCAGCCATTATGTTGTTGGGCAAATCTTGCTTGTGTCCTTTAATATCCCCAGACACAAACGTCATGCAGCCAGTTCTGGGGTCTTTTCGAAAATCACAAGCTGCAATGCCAATCGCATCCTTGTAGGAAGCAGTTACGATGTCGGCGTTGTGATGGTCTACTTCTTTGTTTGTGGCGTAGATTTGTAGACTCAGTGCTGGGCAATGCTGACTATCAGCCACTGCCTGTGTAAGCAAGAGCTTGTCTTCATCTAACAAAGAATATTCCTTTTGCTTCACCCTGAGATGGTTCAAGAGTTCAGCAAAAGCTCTATCGTCTCTCTGTTGCATGATCTTTGTCAGGGTGACCATTTTCAGGTTATCCTTCCAGAGATCAAACTCAGTCTCCTCGTACACACACGGTGGCTTTGCTTTACCAAGGGGCGGCAGTTGATAAAAGTCACCTATAGCAAGGACAGACATGCTTCCAAATGGCTTCCGATTACCCCTGATCTGCTGAAATCGCCAATAGCTCTTTAGAGACCATGGATATCTCATCGATGATGAGAATCTCAGCGTTCGCCAGTGTTGCTCTGACTTCGTCAAGTGCATTCCTAAGACCTTGATAAGGTGGCTTCAAGGACCTTGGTAATTTGAGAATGGAGTGCAACGTGTTGCCTGATATGTTAAATGCTGCTGTACCTGTGAATGCGGTCAGCAGCACTGCGGGTTGGGACATGTCTGCGTGGCCCCAAAATCTCAGGAGCTCATGGAGAATTCTCGTGGTGAATGCACTTAATCACATGCGATTTGCCACATCCAGCCCCTCCCGACAGGAAGTAATAAAATGGTTCTGGATTGTGGTCCCAGACTAGTTCAAAGCACCACTGTCAAACACTGTAGAAAACGGAAGCCTGAGTTTCGTTCAGACTTTGGTACATTTTCCTAACAAAGTCTGGACTCAACTCTGGAGCATCTATTCTAGGCATAGAACTCCCCTTATCCTTCTTGGTGCTGAAATTCTGGGACATCTTCACCGTTTTGCTCCTGATCGCGAGGTTCACATTCAGCCAGGCACTCCAGCCGGTCAACTTCAACTTCGGGCACAAAAGAGTTCCAGGCATTTACGAGAGGACCGCACACCTGAAGCTGTTGAAACGCAGCTTCCATGTTTTTTCCTTGGCCCTCATAACGTTTTTTGTTGTGCCCCACTATTTCCTCTACTCTCATACCCCACTTCTCGCTACACTTATAAAACTCTTCATAAGTGAGGTACGCTTTATCTCTCAAATCGGCGTCGGATCGATGTGGGAGATAAAGTTTCAGCAATCTTCTATAAAACTTCTCTGGAGTTTTTTCCTCAGAGAAGCGAGTAAATCTAATGCTGCTTTTCCTACGGTTCTCTTTTGAATAACAATGGAATGGCATTCGGGCTTTCTGTTTCCTGGCCGTAGACTACCCTGTAGCCTGACGCGAACTCGGCCAGGCACATGCGTTCAAACTCTCGAGTGAGAGGTCTGTTGACGTATTTTTCAGGCAACCCCGACATCCATACATCCACTGATCCGGGTTCCATTCTTTCCAGTCTACTCATAGGGTGACTCATTTTCAGACCTTCCTCGTCGGTCTGAATAAACACCACAGATTGGGAGCACTTCTTGAGGCATAAGCTGCAGGTACGGGCTACAGCCTCTTGAGCGCTGACCTCTCTGTGTTTAGAGTAGGCCTGCATAATTTGTTTCATTTCGTTGCGCTTGTTAACATCAGATGTCTTAACATCTTTGATGACGTTCTTAAGGAATTCCGTCATCTCGTGCTCCAGTTTCGCTACATGACATCATGTACATGATGCAGCTGTAGTCGTCTATGACGTACTGGATGTCCATGTTTGCGTTCCACGCTCAAAGCAAATCAGGATTGTAGGCATTAACCCAACAATCATTTGGATGGTGCCTCAGCATCACGACATGGGTGTTTGCCAGGTGCTGCACGGCAGCAAAGTATTGCTCGTAAGTTAAGTTGCACTGGCAAAGAAAGTCTGTCAAACTGCTGAACGAAGCGCCTGGCTCCATAAGCAGATCTCTAACTGGTTGGAGCGTTTGTTTAGCCAATTTTTGCATTTCTGCGAGGGCCCTTTTCTGCTCCTCTATTTGGGCCTCGAAGTCTGCATCATCTTGATCCTCTTTTTGGTGGCAATTAATAGTGGGGGGCCTGGTGATGAATGTTTTATCCATCGGTAGTTTTGGAAAGCCGAACCTGCACGCTACATTTCCCTTCTTACAGGACTTTGAATGTTTCCTGCTGTCCACCTGAACCTCTCACACTATTTTGTGGAGTTCCAGATCTGTGTCAGGGTCGGGCATTTTGCAACTAATGCATCTATCTATAAATTCCATGACGTGTCTATCGGGGTCCTTTTCAAATTTAGATGAATCTTTTATCTAAATGAGCATGTGGATGTGCAGGCTTCCCCTGGCTTGGAACTCAATGCGATAAAAATAATCTTCTACTTCACCCATCGGTTGTGAAGGAGAGAGGATGAGGTTCGTCATGAGAGCCTCTACTCTCTTTCCAAACATGCGCATTACTGTGATGGGGTTACTTCTCAGGATGTCACATTTTGTTTTCCAATCCAAACCTGAAAACAGCCCTTGTTCACCTTGCTGAGCTTTGATGGCCTCTATGAACTCAGGCCATCTCATCTCAGCAGCGGAGAACATGGCAAAAAATGTTGGTTTTCCAATTTGATGAACCATGGCGTGCACATCTTTAAGCGTTTTATTGCAATAAGCTGGAGTGCCTCTAAGAGGCTGCATGAACCTGGTTGCATCTTGGCTCATGATGAACCATTCTACCTCATCCTTGTCCTGGAGCATGACATTGTTAATCCTACGGCCGTCTTTGGTTTTCGACTTTCTTTTACGCATTTGTATAGACATACTATTTGTCGCGAGGTGAGTCTCTGTAACAAACTGTACAAAGAAAAGATAACTCTGGTCACTTGCAAAACACGTATCTGCAGCAAAGAGCCTAGAATTAAAGTAGAGGCTCGGGGACAGAGAGACTGTTCTAGCTTCATCTAATGTGTTCTCTCCTGTTGGAAATTGTACAGGAAAAGCCATGGCCTCTTGGGTATGGTGAAAAAACCAACTGGTTTGTTGCCTTGCGCGGGTGCAACACTAAATACTCCATCGCCATATGAAAGGATTTCCTGTGTAATGTCGGGGGGCTGCATGCAAGTGTCCAGGGAGAGGCCTGGTCTCAGCTCCTCCTGTTCTTCTCCTGTTCTCAGCTGCGCTTCTGCTCTGGGCCTTGGGAGACTGTTGACAGTCGCTTCCACCTCTGATGGAACCATACAACAGCTCCGTGAACTGCTCTCTGTTGGCCATTTGGCAGAGCAACAATTTTTGCAAATGGAAGGATTTTTGCAATCAGTTGCCTCTCAAGCAAATTAAGTGCAGCCAATTTTGGGGGGATGGGCGCCAACTCCAAATTGTTTTCGACTGCCATGCGTGGTATGCATCCTCTGCCAAGGTGGCTGTCGCAGGTGTAGCATATCCACTCATGCAGTCTCTCATGTGGCACAGAGCAAGGGGTAGAGCAGTCACTGTCACAAAAGTGAACAAAAGTTTCCTTTCAAGCATGCTGCTGCCACTTTTGCGTGTTTACTATATTTCTGTCTTTTGCATTCTTTGACCTGATTAGGAATCATGGTTCTGTTACAAACGGTACAAATGTATGTGGGTCCATGTCTAATGGACTCACGAAAGGCAGCTATGGCTGCTTCCATGACCGGATCAATCAGGGGCTGGGGACGGTGGGGCACAATTTGTCTGTATTTTCTCCTGATTCTAAGCGCTCTCTGCATCTTGCGGAACATGGCATCTTCCTCATACCTATCTCTAATGTGTTTCTTTTGTCTGGTGCGGAATGTGGCATCTTCCTCGTACCTATCTCTAATGTGTTTCTTTTGTCTGGTGCGGAATATGGCATCTTCCTCAAACCTATCTCTAATGTGTTTCTTTTGTCTGGTACGGAACATAGCATCTTCCTTGTACCTATCTCTAATGTGTTTCTTTTGTCTGGTGCGGAACGTGGCATCTTCCTCGTACTTCTTTGTGATGTAAGTCTTCCGTTGTCTCCTGAAAGTAGCATTCTCCCTGTATCTTCTGACAAGTTCTTCCTTCTTCCTTCTTCCTTCTTCTTATCTTGAACATTTTCATAGACATTTTCATACATTTGAAGAACAGTAATCGCTGATTCTGATGGAGACTGTCTTGGGCATATCTTCTTTGTGCTTGGAGTTTTTTTCTTCCAAATTCTAGACAGCTGCTGTACTTTTTCCTTTTGTATTGGATTTTTTTCCTTATTTCTTCACTGGACAGTAATGCTTGTTAGTTTTTGCTGGCTTTCCATATTGCTCTTCGTCGCTGTTGCTTCGGCAACTTTGTGAAACGCTCTGCTGCTGGTGGTGCAGGAGCCGTCTTGAGGACGCGCTCTGCTGCTGGTGGTGCAGGAGCCGTCTTGAGGACGCGCTCTGCTGCTGGTGGTGCAGGAGCCGTCTTGAGGACACGCTCTGCTTCTGGTGGGAGAGCTGTCCTGGATACTCTGTGTGCCAGAGATGCCTGAGGGCATTCTCTTGAACCAATGGCTTTGAATGACACTGGCACAAACTCACGACTGGCAGAAGGGCCGCGATTTGCAAAGAGTTTGTGCAGGTGTTCAGCCAAGTCACTGATCTTTGAGAAGGTCTTCATAATTGCAGTTCCATGGGGGTGAGGTAAGTCCATCACACTTCTTGAGTGTAAATCAAACATACCATACCTGCCTGATTGGTCACGGAAAACTGCAATACACTCTGGACTCTTCTTTTCCTGGATCAGCTGTTGTTTTACACCTACATAAAGTGAATCTCCCTTTCCCAGCACTCTATCGAGGACAGCAGTGTTAAACTGACAGCCCTCGTTCAGATAAGCCAGAAAAGTCAGGGACATGCAGGTACACTGGTGGTTCCTGGAGAACTTCCTGTACCTCATATCACTCTGACTATGACTAGCCCTAATACTAGCATTAAGTGGCACCTGAAATATAAGATAAATTATCTTTATCGTAAAGGATTACTTATTAGCATAATCATAAGCCTAGTTAACATTATTAGTTGTAGTAATTAACTGTTACATATACTACAGTCATAGCAGGGTGACAGTTTAAGCAAATGTGACTAAAAACATTTTACCTACTGCAGCTTTAAATATCCGATTATACAATATCATTTCCACCAAATTTTCCTGATCAATTTACCATATAGATAATCTTACATGTACACAAATGATTATTATGCTAATTATACTTGACTTGAACACATTACTAACACAGATTATTCCATATTTCAAATTTAAATGTTTTGAGACCATCATAAACCTTTGTCACCCCTCGTCATCTTGACCAAAGTTTGAAGGAGGCTTTAAAGGACCTTTAACTCTAATACATCCCTTGTACGTGTGTCACACCATTTACACATGAAAACATTAATATATAGTAATTAATACCCTCCTTCATTTCCTTCCTTCCCTTCCTTCCCTTCCTTTTGCATTTCAGTTCAAAGTAAACCACACTTTACCTCTAACAAACATTTTGTTAAACCCACAATAAACCCAAATGTAAATATCCTTACCTCTTTAGAAGGGGAATGAGAGGCGGCAAGTCCGTCATCGATAATCCAGGGCCAGCAGGACGATGAGGAAACTGGTGTCCCGACGGTCTGTGATAAGTCATAACACCAGTTAATGTCTAGACATGAGGCAACACAACGCAGCAAGTTGATACAAGAAAAGTTTTCCAAATGTATTTCAATTACTCACTGACATTTGTGAACTGCAGCGAAAGATAATAGTAGCAGAGATGTTAAATGAGCCAGTTTAATGTAGTTACAGCATTTTACGGTAAACATTCTCTGTGTGTCTGTTGTGGAGTAAATACCTTAACTGGGCAAGGAGAGTGACAGGCCGCAGCTTTAATGGTCTGGGATGGTCCAGCCGGTGAAGGGGTCTTCATCCTGGCCACCTGAGAACAAATAACAATTAAATGAAGACTTTAACGACATTATGAACTTTATTCAATAGGAATAATCTTTACCTTGGCAACCGGTGAACAGCAGGGGGTCGCCGGATCACCCAAACTACAGGATAACCTGACTGGAGGGGATCCAACCAGCTGCTGACACATGAGAATATATGTTAAACTTCACGTGTCTCAGTGAACACAGTGTGTTCTGAGTGAGATTGTGTCTTGTGTCAGAGAGTAACATACGTTGGTCACTGAAGTTTGTGTGTGTGTGTGGGGGGGGTGATCCATCCATGGTCCTGGACCGAGGAACCGGGCTGGAGGGGCCGTCGTCCTCCAGTCTCCGTGACAGCCTGGCTGGAGGGGATCCAACCTGCTGTTGACAGATGACAACAAATATATTAAAATTCAGACAGAGTGGACAATGTAGTTATGTCTCCATGAAGACACTGTTTCAACTGTAAACATTGACTATGTGCGTCAGTTGTGTAACATACGTTGTTCACAGGAGACTGGTGGCGGGGGGGGCGTCTCTCCGTGGTCCTATGACGCCTGGCTGCCACTGGGGAGGCCACCTGCACCGTCAAATAAAACATAGAACCAGTAACTGTAGGGAACAATGGGAAACTTTATAATACAGCTGAGAAGTGATGTCACACAATTTACCTTCTTGCGCGCTGGAGGAGACGGAACGTCCACCACGTCAGACAGCTGAGAAGGAGACACTTCCTCCATAGCACAAAGGGTCGTGCTACTGAACCACCGTGGGTTCAGTGGAAGGAAGGACTCCTTCTCCTGTGGAAGACAAAACACCACAAAGACAAATGAATATTTGTCTGGTCAAATACACAAAGTTTAAATACTAACCAGTTAACTTGTTGTGAAAAAAACAAAAAAAGAGAGAGAAATAACTCACCTGCTGCTGAGCCACGCTGGCCTGACCAGGAACTTGCGGCTGGGAAAGCACATCACATATTTGATTAGATAGGTGCTTTTTAGTTATGACTGTGAACCCGTGAACCAAAATGTACACAAACACATGTAAAGACACATAATATAATAATACATTTTAAAAAAAAACCTTACTAACCTTGCTGCTCTGACCAACGACCTTCCACTGGAAGGGGTCAGGAGGCAGAGTACACGTACTACACGTACCTCTCCCTTCACAACCAGCTTAGGAGAAAACTTCCTAAGCGGCTGTGAAGGAGTAGGAGACACCGGGGGGGGTCTCGAGGAACTGCTCCATGGAGGTCCACAGCAGCTGGGTGAGGATCCCCATCCCCTCACGGTCGTTCAGGTGAACCTGCAGACATGACAATACAAATCCATTTACAGACAGTTCAACTTCAAAGGTAGCTCGTGTCGACTGTTTCATATCGACACACAAGAAATTATAGCAAATTAGACCTTTTCTATCACAAGTAGATATTCTACTTACGCCGTCTCTGCTCCACAGATCCAAGCACGTACGGGGGAAGTACTCCTCTGCAGAGAAGTACCTCACACCTAAAAACATAAAAAAGAAAGGCATTTTTAAGTACATTTCTTTTACTTGTTTTAATTGACAAGACATTTTTTTTGTTACTTACCCGTACTAGCTGTCACGCAATGGTACTTGTGGCGAAGGGCCCTCTGGTGCTCCTCATCCTCGTTCAGGCGGGAGGGGGGAGGGGGGGAGTCCACCACAAAGACCTGTAGGAAACAAAATTTTCTAAAACACCAATTGACAGTTTCATTCATCTTATTAAAGTAGTCAATGGACTTCTAGTTTTGTCTAATGGAGCTCCATCAGTCTGTTTCAATACAACAATATTAAGATGAGCTAACGGCGCTACTCGGCTCTGGTATATAAAATATTAGGCCGCGCTCGAAGCCAACAGCGGTGACTTTGAGCCAAGTACCTCCGGATTAATATTGCTGAAACAGACCGATCATTAGGGCCCAAGCAGGGAACCTGCAAGGACCCTATTGTTTTTGAAAGGATTTCTTTTTTTTTTTTTTTTCTTCGGACGAAATGATTGCATTTTTCACTGCCTGGACATACCCCAAAACTCACCAAACTATAAGTCACACCTGGCGAAAAATTTTATAATCTATTGTCGTCCTGAATTTCCACCACTAGGTGGCGCTGTTATTAAGGAAAGTGCGTTTTGGCTAATAACTCCCATATACTTTGTGGCACATTCAAAAACCTTATATCCACGCGTTCAGTGAATTGTGTTGAGTCTCTTTGTATAGGCCACGCCCATTTCTGCCTACCGTTTTTTTTCGCTACGTCGCAAAACCTGCTTTTTCAAACTTGTCCCAGGCAATTTAACCGATTTGCACAAAACTTGGCACACAGCATCTGTGGACCCTCCTGACAAAAAGTTATTAAAAGAATTTCGATAGGCCAAACAATACTCAAGTTATTAAATAACAAGTTTCTGCGGATTTCCTTCCAAACAGGAAGTGTTGGACATCTCCACAACGGTGAGTCCAATTGACATGAAACTTAAGATAATACTTTTATATGACTTACTGAGGATGTGTCCAAAAGTTTAGGCGATGACCACAAGGTGGCGCTCTTTAAATTCAAATAGTTTATATCTCCACATCGTTTGGCGCATTGATGCAAAACTTTGTATAATCATTGCCACTGACCACTTGAGGATATTTGGAAAAGGACTTATCAATCGACCACTAGGTAGCGCTCTGGTGCCAGTTTAATTTTATATTTGGCCCTGTGCCCACACCTTAACACTTATGGAAATGAAATTCATAGGCGTGGTATGGACTAGCCCCTGCAACTTACACACCAAAAATGACCAACAGGTGGTGCTATTTTCCATGTGAAAACGTTTTTGGCCCATAACTCACACATAATGTGTCAGACATTGTTAAACCTTATATCTACATGTTCCCTCCATACAGCTGAATTATTTGGTGTAGGCCACGCCCATTTCGAGCTAACTTTCCATTCGCAAAATTGCGACAAATGCAAAACCTACTTTTTTGAACTCCTCCTAGGCAATTTGACCAATTAGCACTAAATTTTGCGTGAAGCATCTATGGACCCTCCTGAGAAAAAGTTATCAAAAGAATTTTGATAGGCCATAAAACGGCCGAAATTTAAAACAACAAATTACTGCATATTGTGTTGAAAGCAGACAATCTTGCACATCTAAACAAAATACTGTCTGATTATCACGTAAATGTTCAGAATTGTGTTCCATGGACTGATGAGGCTTTGTGTAAAATTTGGCGCAAATCGGCCAATAGATGGCGATCTGGTCGCAGTCTAATTTGTTTGAATGGAAAGTAAATGGGAAAATCTTAAAATCCTCTTCAAAACTCATTGCCTTTCAACCTCTTGTTGTGCTTCATGCGTTGAGCTACAGATACTATTGGGCATGTATTCAGTTTTTAAAAATCTTTTACGGTTTCCAAATCATCACAGTTTTAGTTTTAAAGATTTTTAGGCCTTCTTCTGATTTTGTAATGGGTGTGTATTGCGTGAACTAGAGGGCGTGACATCATCGCTAGAGTGTAGAGCAGCTGGAGGAACTGGATGTTGATTTGGATCCCACATCTTTTACTTCACATAGACACTATATACATAGAAATGTAGGACATCTTGTTGGCTTTCAGGTGATGGTCCTATTTCAGATGTAAGACTTACACTTTTGGCTGTAGGAGTCCTAGAGCGACAAGCACTCCAGCAGCTTCCCCATAAACCACAATGTTAATTTTGAGCCTAGGTTTCTGGAGGAGAGCAGACAGGATTGTTTTGTCTCTCGCCGTCATTTTTCACTCTCCAGAAATAAAAAATGACATCACAGATTTCTGCAGTGCCTCCTGTGACTCAATATATAAATATTTTGGTGATAACCATGACATTTTTTTCGAAACTGTTCACCTTTTAAAGCTCTTTCAGCCCTCTTACTTTTTAGCTTTCATCATGCAACACACCCCATTAGTTAATCAGTTCTTCTCTGATTTGGCTGAATTCTCTCCCAAGAGAACCAGTGTGATTGATAGAGTGGTGACACACAGACTCCCAAGAGCAAGCACAGTAAGATGTAACTTCCATCTCTGTGTCGTGAACACTGTGTTTGAGCACGAATGTGACATCATCCAGTGTCTTGAATTCATCAGGGGAGTTTTCGCCTACCACTCTGCGGGAAGCTCGAGGGTTTGTGCGGCTACTGGATGATGATACTTTGAGCTTCTTCCTTAAACTATTTCATCACATTATGCCTTGTGTGGACATTTTCTTCAGCCAGCTCGAAAAGCGCACCATCAACTCAGTCTTTGTCCGGGGAATCATGCAGCAGTACACACACTTTTTCTGACTTCAGCATACATTATTTAATATTAGCGGGAGCAGGCCACCAAATTATAAAGGAACAGCTTCTTCAACGCAAGGCGTTGCGTGTAGAAGCCCTGACAGCAGCATGCCCCGAGGTGCATGGACTGCGAGGCCCTGTCCAACGCTGCTTGCAGCTTTAATTTATATTTATTTTTTATGAATGTATTAGAATATAATACAGTAACAAAACATCAATGTTAATTAGAACACTTAATTAATAATGATATTAATTGATTGATGTTGAATTATTATATTATATATTATTAAATGACATAAAACAATATATGTTTTATTGATTTTATTTGCGTACTATAATAAAATACATTAATGAAAATGTTACTATGAATTAATTAATATTATTGATAATATTAATACCTTAAAAGTGCTTTTCACTTGTGTGTGTGTGTGTCCATTTGTTTGTTTGTGTGTGTCTGACTCATTGATTAATCTGCCACTCTCCTTATTAGTGGTGCTGTGCTCCGCACAGCACCACTAATAAACATGTCGTTCAAATAGATACGGCATCACCATTTGCAGTAGCAGCAGCTGTCTGTCAGCCCCCTATAAAATAAAATAGTCTATAATCCATATTTATTTCAGAATGATTTTCATGTATTAAAAACAGTTCTGAAATTTAAAAAAAGAGCATATGTATGTGTATATATAATATAGTTTGAATTCAGCTATCACTAAAATAGAATGTTTGGTCAGTAGTTTGGGACTCTCAGGGGGCTTTGCAGTAGGAACAGAGGAGAAAATGTTTGGTGCATTCAGACTGTGTGACTCAATACAACTCTCAATACAATAAGAGAAATGTTCATATTTTCTGGGAAACAGAAGATTAGATCACAACAGTCATAAAGCCTCATATATGTATTTTTTCACCCCAAATCCAGAGCCACCACCTGTGAGTCTTCAGTTGTGGAGATAAATTAGACCTGCATATGGGACTACAAGGAAGACAGTGAGCAGGAACCACCTAACTGTCATGTTGTTCTTTTCACTAATATGGGAATGATAGTCAAAAATATCATTAAAATGCATAGTTTTATTTAAAAAAAACGGCATCACATTGTGTTGCCGTCCTATACAAGGGCCCAATTATATTTCTTTTCATGGGGCTCAAAATCCCTGGCGGTGCCCCTGCAGACAGATACACTCCATTCATGGGTGAAGCAATTATTTTCTGTAGCTTGTGATGTGGGGTGGTGTTAATTACTGCCTTTTGGGTCGAATCATTCAAACATACACTTAATAGCTGCTGGATTCCTCTGCTCCCTTTGCACAATGTCTCAGCCTAGTCGATTTGTATTTGTGTTGGTCTGAGGTTTGTGGTCTGCAAAATACGCAAAACTATTTTTAGAAAACAACATGGAAATCAGTAAAATCCATGATTACTTAGAGGGCAGAAAAGTTCACTGCACAATTTACACACTGCTGGGGAAAAGCTCTCATACTTTCTACTGATATCTTGGAATAATTGAGAATATACTTCCATGATGCTGGGCAAAAAAGAAAAAAGAAATTATGTGTATGAATAGAAAAGAGTAACAGCTGAAACTGACAGAAGTGATTGATTTGAGACCAATTAGTGACCATTTGTGTTCAAAGAGCCCACTAATATATGTAGATGATGGTTGAAGCAATCATAAATTTGCATGTTGGTCTAATGATGTTGGTCTCAATATACATGTTAAAATATGGATAGAAGTCTTTTTGTCCTTGATTCTTTATTCAACAAAGAATGTGCACCACAGTCTTGACAGTCTAGTCCACAGAGTATGGAACCAGCTGATATGACACATATCATCGTGTTTATACACTTAGTTTTGCACTGATGGGGTATTTTCTCTTACTTTTGGACCCCTGGCAATTTTTTTCACAAGAGTTACAACTGACCAATAAAATGAGTTTCTCAATTTCTTACGTAGGGGCTAAGACAAAAAAAAATGCCTTGACCTTCAGCTTACTTCCTGCTGGGGTTCTAGGGGAAGTTATTTGGTACAGAGGGTTCTGACCATGAGAACACAGGATGTCAGAAAAGGAAATGAGTCATGTGATTCACAGGGAGAGATTCTCTACTTCACTATGGACTTTGGACACAAATAAAACAATGTCTCTTCCCTTCTATGCAGCAAAGCTCTCGAAAACATTCAGAATGGATTAGTTCACTCTAAACTGAAAATGTGATCATCTATTCACCCCCATGCCGATTTAGTAAGATGAAGTCCACAAAACATTTCTGAAGCTTCAAAGCAAAACAGCGCTCTCCTAAACATCTTAAGTCGATGGAAACTTTAAAAGAGGATGATATTTACACCCTTTTGTAAGCAGAAATCTTCACTGCAGCGGCTAAACTAAAAGGATCTTTGAGCTTCTCCAGAATTGGATTATGCTAGAAGAGATGTATGGAGCTATTTCATTTATTTATCATTATTATGTATTTATTTTTACGTTATTTTTTTTAACATCCTACTTGTGAAACTAAATAATTAATGCAATAATAAGCAGAGGTAACCACAGACATGACTTTTAAAGGCCTGGGGGATATCTAAAGAGGGACACAGTCAGAGAGCATACGTTTAAAGGATATGTAATGGATTTGATGTTTTTCTGGACAAGTAAAAAAATAGGAAAAGTCAGGATGTCACCATAAGGTTTCATCCTGTGACGATCTTGAATATCCACAGCCAATAGACTGAACAAACTCATTAAGAAGGCAGGGTCTGGTGTTGGCTCTAAACTTGTCCCCCTGGAGGAGGTGGTGGAGAACAGCATGCTGGCAAAACTGCTGGCAATCATCAATCAATCAGACTTTATTGATAGAGCACCTTTCATACATAGTAATGTAGCACAAAGTGCTTTATAGAGTTAAATCAGCAATAATTAAAACAACACCCCCCCCCCCCCCACACACACACACACACACACACACACACACACACACACACACACACACACACACACACACACACACACACACACACACAGTAAAGTAGTAAACAAGAGTAAAACAACATAAAACAAAATATTCAAAATAAATAAATTAATAGTAAGTGAATAGATAAATAGAATAAAACCAGGTTTAAGCAGAACAAGAAACACTAAATAAATCGAATTCAGCCAAAAGGCAGCCTAAAAAGGAAGGTCTTAAGGTTGCTCTTAAAAGTATCAACATTCTCCAGTGCCCTCAGGTCCTCTAGGAGGCTGTTCCATAAACGTCAACCGTGGCAGTGAAGGCGGCCTCACCGTGAATTTTTGTTCTCACTTTTGGAATAGTTAAAAGGCCATGACCAGAGTACCTGAGGGTTCTGGAGGGTTCATATGATTAAAGCAAATCTGATAAATAGGTTGGCCCATGGCCATTAAGAGCTTTAAAAACTAATAAAACGATCTCAAAGGCTCCATAAAGGAACGGCACAGGAAATCATTCCTACCTATGCCATCAGACGCGCAATCCAAAACATACAAATAATATTTGTGCTTTCAATTAATATCTCTGTAAATAAAACTGTACCTTATTCTCTTGCACCTTAAGTTCCACTTAGCTCAACATTTTATTTTATTTCATAACTGCTTAAGCATTTGATTGTATACAGTACTTTATTGTTCCAATGTTTCTTCATTTGCCTTTCTATCTATCCATCCATCCATCCATCTTATCAGGACAACCTTGCTTTTAACTTCCTCTGTTTTATAATACTATATAATTTGACTTTTTAATTTAATAATAATTTGTTTTTGATTTACTTTGTAACTAGCAGGAATGTTGATGATATAATGGTTAATCATGGTTTAACCATAAACTCTTGATATGGACAACCTTTGGATTGCCGAGTTGTTACAAATCCCTTTAGCCACACATCATTCATTGTCTTGTTAACTACTGTAACTATCTCATTGGGAAGACCGTCCAATGGATATACCAAATTCTGGAAGAAAAAAAAAAAGCTACAAGGCAGCTAGGCAAAGTTCAAGTTATCAACAGCTTATGGAAATTTGCAACCGCAGACTTTATGCTTTTTATAAAATGAGAAATCAAAGTGTCACTGTACTTTGTAACACCAGGAGATCTTCTTTACTTTCTTTCAATACAATTTCCACATAAATCAGTGCTAATACTTATGTGAACTTTAGAATGCAAGACTTTGGCCGGTATTATCGCTCCTCAGTTGCAGTCTATTAAAGAAGTTGATAAATAACCAGTCATGTGCCTCATGTGAGTGTACAGTATGATGCCTACAGATAAGATACAGCCATAGTATCAAAGGTTAAACACAAGGATTGAGTACTCCTTTAAACATCACATTCCACATGATCTCAATGCAGTGCCCATTTTAAGTTATAAGAACTTTTTTCATATTTATTCCATATCTATTATCTGTATTTAAAATCTATGTAAAAAACAACAAAATAAAACAAAAAACTGCTGTTAATTTTGCATTATATCATGTGAATATATATATATATATATATATATATATATATATATATGTCTATTTCTTCCCTTTTTAAATTTAATGCTTATTTCTACTATTGTTCCCGTTCATGTAATATGTTTCTGTGATATTCTGTCGCTGCTGTGACAAACAAATTTCCCCATCTGTTGGACATTAAAGGATTTCTGATTCTGATTCTGATTCTGATTCGCATATGTCCAGAGTAAGTGACAAGTGACAGCCACTTACAACCACCACAGCCACTTACAACCACCACATCAACATACAGGAGTACTCGGACACTGTTACTGCCTACATCAGCAAATGCATTGATGATGTCACGGACACCAAGACCATCACAGTACGGGCCAATCAGAAACCATGGCTGACGGGGGAAGTACATCGGTTACTGAGAGCCCGGAATGCTGCTTTCAGAGCAGGTGATGAGGCTGGTCTCAGATCAGCAAGAGCCAACCTGTCCCGTGGCATCAGACTTGCAAAGAGGCAGTACAGCAACAGGATAACTCACCACTTCACCGACAGCAGAGACACAAGGAGCCTGTGGCAGGGGTTACAGACCATCACGGACTACAAGCCTCGACCACAGACCTGTGATAACAACATAACTCTGCTGAATGATCTGAACCACTTCTACGGACGGTTTGAAGCCGACAACAACACCTCTGCACAGAAAACAGCACCCCCTCCAGACGACCAGGTACTGTCCCTGTCCCCAGCCAGCTTGAGGAGATCCCTCTCCAGGATCAACGCACGGAAAGCTGCAGGACCAGACAACATCCGGGGTCGCGTGCTGAAGGACTGTGCAGAGGAGCTCACAGATGTCTTCACAGATATCTTCAACATCTCCCTGAGCCAAGCTGTTGTCCCTACCTGCTTCAAGAACACCACCATCATCCCGGTTCCAAAGAAGGCCTCTCCATCCTGCTTCAATGACTACCGCCCCGTGGCACTGACCCCCATCATCATGAAGTGCTTCGAGCGGTTAGTCATGAAACACATCAAATCCAGCCTACCTCCCTCCCTGGACCCGTACCAGTTTGCATATCGGACCAACCGGTCCACTGACGATGCAATTTCCACCGCCCTCCACTCAGCTCTCACCCACCTGGACTCTAAAGACTCATATGTGAGGATGCTGTTCCTGGATTTCAGTTCAGCGTTCAACACGATCATCCCCCAGCAGCTGATACAGAAACTGGACTGTCTAGGACTGAACACCTCACTCTGCAACTGGTTGCTGGACTTCCTAACAAGAAGACCACAGGCAGTCCGGGTCGGCAGCAGCGTGTCCAGCACCATCACACTGAACACAGGGGCTCCCCAAGGATGCGTGCTCAGCCCCTTACTGTTCACCCTGCTGACCCATGACTGCACACCAACACACGACAGCAACCTCTTCGTCAAGTTTGCGGACGACACGACTGTGGTGGGGCTCATCAGAAACAACGATGAGTCAAACTACAGGGACGAGGTGAGCCAACTGGCCAAGTGGTGCAGAGACAACAACCTCTCTCTGAACGTGATGAAGACGAAGGAGATTGTTGTCGACTTCCGGAGAGCCCCCACCCAGCACCTTCCACTGACCATCAATGGTGCTGCTGTGGAGAGAGTGAGCAGCACCAAGTTCCTGGGTGTGCACCTCTCTGAGGACCTCTCTTGGAGCAGCAACACCGCATCACTGGCCAGGAAAGCTCAGCAGCGCCTCTACTTCCTCCGCAGACTGAGAAGAGCCAGAGCACCAGTCCCCATCATGCGCACCTTCTACCGCGGCACCACCGAGAGCATCCTGACCAGCTGCATCACTGTGTGGTACGGCAGCTGCACTGCATCCTGCAAGAAGACCCTGCAGCGCATAGTGAGAGCAGCTGAGAGGATCATCGGTACCCCCCTCCCCTCCCTCCAGGACATTTACAAAACACGCCTAGCCCGCAAAGCACTCAGCATTGCGGGCGACCCCACCCACCCCAACCACCATCTCTTCAGTCTCCTGCCATCCGGGAGGAGGGTGAGGAGCCTCCGGGCGAGAACCAGCAGACTGAGGGACAGCTTCATGCACCAGGCCACCAGGATGCTGAACTCTCTCCCAGAACTGCCCCCCCTTCCCTCTCCGCCCGCTGCCCCCACAAACTCTGGACCTTGCATCAGGATGCCACCTACTGGAGGTTTTCAGGGGCCAACCAGCTGAGAGGAGATCCTAGGGCAGGCCCAGAACCTGCTGGGATAACCCAGGAAGAGCTGGAAAGGAAGTCTGGAATACCATACTGAGCCTGCTGCCATCACAACCCAACCCCACATATTCAGAAGAAAGGATGGATGGATGGACGATTGTGTGCGCTGTCATACCTTTCTATATTTCATTTATGATCATTGTTGTTGTAATGTTCTTGGTACAACTGTTTAAAGTTGTGGGTTTCTGTTTCTTGGTGTTTGTGTGTGACAGTCTCCACCCCTGATGTTAGTTAGAGACTCCCACATAGATCAGATTATAACTCAAACTCAAATTCTTGTTGGTGGTTGTATTAGCTGACTCTCCTTGCTGTGTCCTGACCTACCAGATTAGCTGCTGAACTAGAGCCTGTCACTGCGGAGGGGTTCACTCATACTTCAGCTAAGGGAGCATTTGCAGATCAGAACAACTGTTGAAATCTAACTCAGACCATCTGAGTCTGGAGTTGAATTGGCTATCATGTTAAACAAGCACACACACATAGCTATATAGGGTTGTTAAGTCTCTCCAAAATAGCTAAAACAGGAAATCTGACGAAATAGCAAACTGCATCATGACACAAGGTTCTGGCCAAATAGGAGAGCACACACATGCATGCACGCACACTACTGTAAATACTGGAAGTTGCACACTTACCCAGGGAGGACATGGAACAAATGGGTGAACAAAACCAAGGACATCGTGACCTTTTGGTGTTTTGACAGACTATCACTGCACAACTGTACAACTGGGATGAACAGAATTTGAGGTATAAAATGTCCAGAAGTCCAGAAATAAATGGAACCCACGATCTGCAAGCTTGGTCTCCATGTGATTCTTCTGAGAGTTTTCACCACAATGCTAACTATAACTAAACCCAAGGAATTGAAGTGTTGTGTATAAAGTTGAAGGAGAAATGTTAAAATCATAATTAAAAGAAATCATTCACACTTCTCACCCTCTCCAGTAGGTGGGCCTGGAGCACCAGCGTAAACATTTGCGCAGTATTTAGTAACTAGTGGCTCCTGACCTCCAATATGGTGGCTGCACAGTCATGTAGCTCCAACAAACAGCAGTCAATCATGTGTCTTCTTTCTCTAAAAATGTTAACTTTCTTCATTTAAATTGTTCATATTTTTGGGTAAATTATTATGTTCCACTGATCAATCAATTTTGAATTGGTTAACTGGCTAATACAAATGAAAATGTTAAGACTTTTAGAAACTCATTGTTAGGTGGAGCCCTCGACTATATCATGTATGTGGGATGTAGAGAGAGGGTTATGGTTTAATTTTGACATTCAAGCGTCTTATTTCTTTCTTTTTTTTTCTTAGAAATAAGAAATTGAATTGTGGACTTGTTTCAACCAACCAACAATCTAATATAAACATTAATTGTACTAAATCTGTATGCACATTGAGCATACATTTAGGATTTGTAATCATGATTTTTACCATTTTTTATTCAATACACTGATTATTTTACAAAAGGAGCAAACAGTCACTGGAGATCAGCTTTAATATCTTCAATTGTTCAGACCAGAAGCATACAAAATATAATCACATTCTGTACAAAAATACTTTACAGATGAATCCCCCCACTCTCAAAAAAGAAAGTAAAGAAAAACAAAACACCAATTCAATACCAACCATTTGTCCTAAATCTATATATAAATAAGACTGAAGTACCAATCAAAATGGTCTAACAAACACTACACAAACACTGTTAATTAAATACAATCTCCAGCACTGCATTTATATATACATATATATTTATATACATGTACAAGGTCATTGTGTGACTATGTTTTACTTGGTTCCACTGTACTGGTGAAACCCATTATATTCAGTGAGTATACACACACACACACACACACACACACACACACACACACACACACACACACACACAGGTGAAACTCGAAATATTAGAATATCGTGCAAAAGTTAATTTATTTCAGTAATTCAACTTAAAAGGTGAAACTAAGATATTATATAGACTCATTACATGAAAAGTGAGATATTTCAAGCCTTTATTTATTATAATTTTGATGATTATGGCTTACAGCTTATGAAAACCCCACATTCAAAATCTCAGAAAATTAGAATACTGTGAAAAAGTTCAATATTGTAGGCTCAAAGAGTCACACTCTGATCAGCTAATTAATCCAAAACAACCTTTAAATGGTCTCTCAGTCTGATTCAGTAGAATTCACAATCATGGGGAAGACAGCTGACCGATTGTCAGGAAAAGGCCATTCAAAAGTGTGGCAGAGCTTCACAAAGAGTGGACTGAGGCTGGAGTCAGCACATCAAGAGCCTCCGCACAATGACGAATCCTGGACGTAGAGGTAAGATCGGGCCTAAAAAATCCAGCCCGACCCGACCCAGGCCCGCAGGCATTAAAGCCCGACCCAGCCCGAGCCCGACCAATTAACTTGATTTGCAGGCCCGAGCCCGAAGCAAACCCGAAATTTCAATTTATCCCATAGTATTTTACGTTCACGAAATGTCCGCAAAGCCGTGCGCAAAGCGTGCTCTTGCTCTGCGCCTCCTGTTAAGTAGTAGTTATATAGCAATTACCTTACAGCGCCGCCTTCTCTGTTTTATCCAAATTATTTATTTACAACAAGTATTCCTTAGTTTAGTATCCACACATCGTTTTAGTATACATTTTTATAAACATATATTTATTTAAAAAAAAGTCAGCGAGAGAGAAGCCCGAGCCCGACCCGACCCGACCCGAACGTAATGATTGACATTTTAGGCCCGACCCGACCCGAATTTCGGGCCGGGTCGGGCTCGGGCTCGGGCTAAAGATCTTACCTCTACCTGGACGTGGGCTTCAAATGTCATGTTCCTCTTGTTAAAAGCGTCTTACCTGGGATAAAGATAAAAATAACTGGTCTGTTGCTCAGTGGTTCAAATTCCTCTTTTCTGATGAGCAAATTTTGCATCTCATTTGGAAACCAAGGTCCCAGAGTCTAGAGGAAGAGTGGTGAGGCACACAATCCAAGATGCTTGAAATCCAGTGTGACGTTTCCACAGTCTGTGTTGACTTGGGGAGACATGTCATCTGCTGGTGTTGGTCCACTGTGCTTTATTAAGTCCACAGTCCAATACAGCCATCTACCAGGACATTTTAGAGCACTTCATGCTTCCTTCAGCAGACAAGCTTTATGGAGATGCTGATTTTATTTTCCAGCAGGACTTGGCACATGCACCCACTGCCAAAAGTACCAAAATATGGTTTAATGGCCATGGAAATGCTGTGCTTGATTGGCCAGCAAACTCTCCTGAGCTGAACCCCATAGAGAATCTATGGGGCATTGCCAAGAGAAAGATGAGAGACATGAGACCGAGCAATAAAGAAGAGCTGAAGGCCGCTATTGAAGCATTCTGGTCTTCCATAACACCTCAGCAGTGCCACAGGTTGATAGCATCCATGCCATGCCGCATTGAGGCAGTAATTCATGCAAAATGGGCCCAAACCAAGTACTGAGTACATATGCATGATTATACTTTTCAGAGGGCTGACATTTCTGTATTTAAATGTTTTTTTTTTTTAAATTGATTTCATGATATATTCTAATTTTCTGAGATTTTGAATTTGGGGGTCTCATAAACCATAATCATCAAAATTATAAGAAAAAAGGCTTAAAATATCTCACTTTGCATGTAATGAGTCTATGTGATATATTAGTTTCACCTTTCAAGTTGAATTACTGAAATAAATGAACTTTTGCACGAAATTCTATTTTTTTGAGTTTCACCTGTATCTGTGGCAATAGTACAAGTTCTCTTTACTATTGAAACCATTGTCTCCAGTATCTCTTCCAGTTAATTGTAAGACTGAACAAATAGAAGGTTCATGATCCATTAATGACGATTATCCTCTGACTGATTAAAACAGGATGTCATTTGACGGTTCTGTTTGTTACAGCAACACAAAGCCAATGCTGCTATAATATACAGTAATTTAGGACCAGCTTTTCATATATTCCTGAACTTAAAAAGTGTAATTTCGAGCATCATGTCAAGTGTTTCTGCAGAGTAGTGCAGGGCAGTACCTCACAACTGTGGTCCCACAAGAGATCACCTGATATGTCAACTAATTTTTACAGGTGCAGGGGTAGATTTGAATCATCTTGCTTATACCACTGGCAATCACAGTGTATTATTGATTATTCTGATTTTCAAAGGATCAATTCACTCAAATAACGTAATATAATATTTCCTCCGGTGGTATCTGTCCATACTGGTTTTCTTTGTCAAGGTTTGGAGATATCTGTCTCTGAGATTTACCACAATACAATGGAGGGGTAAAGGATGCTCTTTTTGATGTTCACAACATTGATAATTACAGTTTATAAACAAGCATCTCTTCAGGGCTGTACTTATGCACAGCATGGTTCCATGTCCATCATCTTAGTTTAGCGTGTCAGCAAGCTAACAAATGAACAACCTTTTCTAATTAGCACTAAACATAAAATCACAGCAGATGCTGGCAGAAATGTCCTTAGGGTGGCAGTTGGTATTTGGTCATAATCCAAATAAGTGGAGAAACTGAATTTGACTTGATGGCATGAGATGAATAGTCGGACCATCATCAAAGTCACTGCAGTACATTTCTGAATTAATTAGGTATGGACCAAAGTGGTGTAGTCGCTAGTATTGCTAACAATCAACAGCAACAGTGTCCGTGTTGCTCTAGATCATCTAGAGCAGTGGTGCCTAAACCTTTCCCTTGGATGACCAAAACTGAAACTTAATGCGGACCACCTGACAAAAGAAACAACCATTGGGTTGTACTGTTTTGTTTAGATGTGAAATGGTAGAATGATGCGAAGTTCCCTTAATTGAGTGACATCCTGCTCAAAGTGTCACTATGCCCAACACACTTATGACAGATAATTAATATTTTGTGATCCTACATATAGAGCCTTTTTACCTCACAAATGATAATATAGCATAAATGTTAGAGGTTTTTCTTTTTTTGGCTGGCCAATTTGAAAATTATGGCCAGCCAACTTGGCCTTTAGGCCCAACTTCGGGGAGAACTGATCCGGAGACAGTAGTTTTCATGGGAACCAGTTCCACAATGTGTTTTGTGGATTATCCAAAGTAACCAGGACACTGTTTCTGCATAGAGATGTTCCTTTTTCATCAACAAAAAATTCCATTCACCCCAAATATATTGGACTGGAGACAGAAATCTCAGACTAAAAACATACAGTATCTCAAAACCCCGGGAGAGTGAAACAAACAAACCTGCATAGATAGATAGCATTACAGGTATGTACAATATAGTGGTTATTTGCCATTTGAGTGAGCTGACGTTTTGTGTCGGCAAACTTGGAATTAAGCTATTTTATAATAATTAGGGTCATAGCAAAGCACAAGCTGAAACCAGCAGCCTTCCATCTATATTAGGCACTGTGTCCCTGAAATACAGAGAGATATAATGATTTATATCAACAGAGAGCTATAACAGCTAAGGGTAAGAACCAGCTGACACACAGGATAACAAAAGAGAATTGTCTCCATTCTCTGTTTTTACATTAAACTCTGCTAAGGAAAGACAGATTATATGTAGCTAGTATTGTTAAATTAATGTTATTGTCTCATCTGCTGACTGGGCTTTGACTAACAGGATGTCAGGTATTAACATCATGATTTATGATTTATACATCCTTATGACTGTATACCAATTACTTCCTCTGTCTGTATAGTGCATATGGTGTATGCTTTGGGCATCAATTAACACAAATGACAATATCTATGTCTGATGTGTGTTAAACATTTTTTCTTATTAGAAAAACTACCCAAAATTAGACTGCTTCATTCATATCCCGATATCATGTACAACACATACAGATCACATGTTAACAGCAGGTGACAAACAGGTGGGATGTGTAACATGCCTGACAAGAATATTAACAAAAAAAAATCTGAATAAAATATAAAGAATGATCACATATCTCTCAGCTGCTGTATTTGTACATGTCTAGACAGTGTGCATGAAGGCCCTGATGAAAGTGATTTCTAAGACAGTGATGGTGATCCCACAGCCTTCACAATGAGAATAATGGAGTGAGAGGACAGAAATCAGGAGTGTTGGAAAACAAGTGGGCAAAGAAAGAGGCACAGAAACAGAAGAGGACATGTAAGGAGGGAGACCATGGAGATCAGACACAGCAGGAACAGGCAGAGATGAATCAGTCAGCAACCAGAGGAGGGGAAATCATAGAGAGAGGAGAAAGGAGGGGTGAAACTGGGAAATATGAGACAATATTTCTGATGAATGTGAGGGGTACTATTCAAGTGTCTGAAAAGAAGGATATAGGAATCACAGAGGCAGCAGCAACTAAAACACCATGGTAAGTATATCAAAGTCTTATTAGATATTTCCTCAAAATAGAACATAGTAGTCACATTGGACAAGATAATTTATATATGTTGGTACTCTGCAAGACAACTTCATAATGTACGCATTTCTTTACAAAATCCTATTTAGGGTGAACATTTTGATTTAATTGGTGGTGTATTGGTTTAATTTAGCTCCATCTTATTTCTGTTTACATCACATGAAAATGTAGATTTTAGCAGAAGTTTATCAACTAAACAAATTATACATAAACTACCTTTCTGAATAATGGTGTGAATGATATTGTAGGCTGGTTCACCCTGGACTTGGAATACATGTCCCCTTTCTCTACCTACTCATTTGTCTTCCAAAAGTGTCCAGGGTGGGACAGCCTGCGGTTCAGTTTGGGGAGTCTCTCCAGCATGTCTGCCAGCTGAGTGAAAGTGGGCCTGTCGTCTGCTTCAGGGGACCAGCAGGCAGACAGGATCTCCTGTTCGGATGACAGGAGGAAAATTAATACATCACTTCAACAACAGTTGCCACTGATCAATATTGTGTACTGCTTATATTTCCAGTGTGACTGTTTGCATCATCAGCATGCATCCACGCTGACTTTGATGTAAATGATAGTTTTAATGCATAGGCATCTGAAGCTCTAGTTTTTCTAATAATGGTTCAAAACACTTTGGACTGTACTTAAGCATTCATAGCCCTGCAGGGCCACTTTGTATGTACTAATTGCTTATTTCTAATAACAAACAGCTCAAAGGTATAATTTGAAAGAGAGGGTTTGAATTCAAAGGTAGCTCCAAATCTAAAGGGGTATCATAACCACTGCTCACTATACTCTTTGCTGAAGCTATCTTTGCTGCAACAACTAGCTGCCAATAGCAAGTAAGTTTAAGGACCACAGTCCTGTCTCAGCTCTACTCCCCCCTTTCTTTCAAATTACTCCTTTTTTATTTCCATTAATTCTGACTTAAGTAGGATTTCTGGCTCCAACATGGCAGTGTTCTCAGCCATTTTCTTCTATGTGACAGACTCACTGTGACCTCCTTGCCGAGGTTGGCTTCTGCCAGCACCCTCTTAACGCCTTCGCTGCTGCCCAATAGCCAGATTTTAGCTTCCACAGGGTGGTCAGTGATAGGCCAGTCTCCAACCTGAAGCTCATACCAGACTGTGCTGAAAAATGTCACAACACAAAAACCAGGACAGTGAAACCACCTCACTTGTTAGACTCTTTCACATTCTATGTCAGTCCATATCAAGTGAGTCTAAACAAATAAGCCTAGTGATATACCAGTCTCATGGAAATGAGGTTTTCAAATAATATGTACAGTTTTAGAACATGTCTGATTAAATTTGTGAGCTGAACCTGTGAGATTACACCTAAATCAGTTTGACTCAGAGTTAATGCAACTTTATCAGCAAAATGTGAAATAACTGACAACTAAAGACCCAAAAAGACTCTGTTTAAATCTTGTTAATACTTTAAAATAACTTTTATACTATACTTTAATACCTTTACTTTATTATCTAGCAAAAAATTGAATATTGATTGATGTAAGCAGACTGTTTAATCAACATGAATCAATACCCAAATGCATAAACGTCAGCAGCTTTGGAGAAAGGTAGCTGGTCCTCATCAACCTCTGGGCTCATTTTTTGAACAATCTCTGGTGCCAGGTAGTAGATCCAGCCTCGAGGTATTCGCAAAACGTTCTTTCTTCTAAAGACACACACACACACACACACGCATACACAGCTTACAAAGACAACAACCATTAATGGAGATACAGATCCATGTTTAGAGAACCATTGATTTCTCTCCTACCTGCCTTCTTGTACCACTCCAGACATCCCAAACAGGCCAAAGTCTGTAATGACTACCTTGTTGGTGTCATAGAACACATTCTTTGACTTCAGATCCTTGTGAATTATGCCTTTGGCATGAAGATAACCCATTCCCTGTAGAGGAAATGACAAAACATTTCTATAATTAGAAATCGGACATGAGGGGTAGCTGACATTTTTATGACACTATGGTTGATTTCTTGTAATAAAAAAACAATAATGTCATTCTGAAATAAAGATGAGGGTAAATACCAGGTGTCAGGTATAATGATACATCATTCTCTTGTCTAAAAACAGTCATTACTATGTATTACCATGTTTTATACATTAAAGAAAGATACTGGATTTTGAATTATGAGAAAATTAAGATGTATGTGTTTTTTAACATCAACACAACCAAACATTATTATTCATATGGATAAGACTAACAAATATACTGAGAGACACACTTGTTATTTGATTAGTTCATTTAACAAGCTTTTAGTTCTCATAATATAATGAGCGAGTTTCCAGTTGCAAGCAAGTATAATTCAATTAGTCTATAGAAATCGAATGATTCCCCTTTAAGCAACAGGCCAGTTCTCTCTCCGCATAATGAATTAATTAGTAATCAGTACAAGAGGGCCAAGGATACTCTTTCTTCCATAACACGTCTCCTAGACTATAAAACCTTACAACATGCCTTACAATGTTCTGTTTCTTGTCCTCCAGTTCATGACTCTTAGCTCTGGCTTTTAACGCAACATCTTTCGGGCTCCTGTTTATGAAAGCCAGCGGCCCATCTGCCAAGAAGAATCTTTGGGATTTGGCTTTTTTACTTTTACTGAGAGTCAAATATAGACTCCTGAAAGACACCCAACCAACTTGCCATCTGCTATATGAATAATCTTTAATTTCATAAATTTACTTTTTTTTGTATAGTTAAGTTTTTGACCCAAAAATAACTTTCTGGCTCCATGAATCCCAACTTTGACTTTCATGTTCAAGTTTGAAGTGTGTTTTATGATTAGCAAGGCGATTAAGCTTGTCTTTTATTGATAAAAGAGAGACACTTGAAATCAGACATTGTAGGATTTTATTTTTCAGTTTAGTGGGAGAATAGGTGTAACAATACTTGCTTTTCTTAGTTAATTTTGTTCATTTATTGAACTAAAAGCTGGAATATATTTCTCAGGTGAAACTACGGGGGCAAACCGGCAATCAATTCTTAAGGTACAAAGTGGTATTTGAAGATAGGAGAGGCTAGGTCTGGCTGGTTAGCATGCTAACTTCAGTAGACACCTCTGCAATACAATACATAGATGTCTTTGCCGCAACGTCTATACTGTTGTTTATTCACACAGTGTCTATAATATTTGTTCATTTTTTTAATGTCGGAATCTAAACGGGGTACCCCCGTTGCAGCTGCCCAGGTTCGATAGCAGCCTGTGACCGGCATGTCATCCCCTCCCTCTCTGCCCTTTTTACTTTCAAAGGATCTAAGCTGTCCTGTCAAAATATTAATTTAATTTCTGACACAAATCAGGGGCTGCTTACCTTTACAATATCCTGTGCAATTTGTCTTGTTTTATTGATATCTAGCATTTGAACTCTTTCTCTTACAACAGAGTATAGAGTCAAACCTTTACAGAAACTGCAGAGAAAACAAATGCAAAATTGTTAAAAAAACTGAATTCATAAATAAAATCAGAACATAAATATTCACCAAAACAACAAACCACATGTTATAATATAAAAATAATATAGAAAAATATCCCAAAAGTATAAAATTAGCATTTGTGACTGGAACTGGTCAGGAAATTAGGGAAGAGCAGCAAATTGAGATCTCAGTTTTTTCTGATGAGTTATGCACCTGGTGATGATGGCAAGGTGGGGTGGAGCCATGCAGGCGCCCATGAAAAGGACAACGTTCTCATGCCTGGTCTGCCTGTAGTTCATCACCTCCTTCTTGAACAGCTTCAGGTGATCCTGGTTGTTGCCGTCAATTTCCATGAGACGAATAGCCACTTCACCATGCCACCGCCCCTTATGCACCTTCCCCCAACGACCCTGGAAGTGACAAAGTCGAATGTTTCAGGTATGCTGGAGCCAAATATTGGTACATATTTTTGCACGAGGATTTAGTATGTCTCTGTTCACCTTTCCAATAAGCTCCCCCAGTTGCAGTTGCTCATATGGAATGTCCCACTCCTGCAGGTACACACTGGTCTGGCTGGCCTTACGAGAGATGGGGTCCCTCCAGTGGCCAACAGCCCCACGACGACATATGGAAGAAGGCAGGTCCTCCAGCCCGTCCTCATCACACTCCTCAGTGCTCTTCTTTCTGCTGAATTGGTAAGCTGCTTCCTCACCCCCAGTTGGGTACGCTCCTTCCACCTCCTCCTGAAACAAATATTAGAGTAAGGGAAGCGAGCATGGACACTGAATGGATAATTAATGACTGGTTTAGTTCAAAGCACTTTACAAATATGTTTAAATCCCCAGAAATGTGAAAGTGAAGAAACTAAAGAAAATAAAAACTCAAGTTGGAAAAGCATTATTTAAATTATAAATTCACCCAAATCAATAAAAATTCCGTCATTATCTACTCACCCCCATGTTGATGGACGATTGACATTGACATTGAAGTTTCCTAATCCACAAAACATTTATGAAGCATTGCAACAAAACAGTGTTGCAGCACTCTCCCAAACAACTTAAGCAGATGGGGACTTAAGGCCCTAAATTGATTTGAAAAGACATTATTTACATGCTTGTCAAAGACACCTCAGTGGTTGCTAAGCTAAAAGCAGCAAGTGAGCCTCTCACCTAACCTGGGTGCGCAAGCTCAACCGCATTTAGATGCTGTACTAGGGCCCTATAAAATCTGTTTTATTTTTTCCCAAATTCCATTTTTTTTTTTTTTTTTTCAGAAATTCAGTTTTTTCCATTTTAATTTTTGGGAATTCTGTTTTTTTCTGTTTTAATTTATGGGAATCCCGATTTTTGTGTACACAAATTAGATAGAAATGACCTTAAATTAATTGAGGTGACAAACATATTTCCTCAAAACTGTACTGTACAGTACAGTAAAGTGCATCAAAAACATTTTGACGTCATTATGTCTTCATACAGTAGTATATTTTGTGTTTTTATAGGTTTCATTGAATAAAGACATGGTCAGCTCTCAGACAGATCCAGAAAATGTTTGAAAACCAAGATTGTTCAGAAAATTTAAGCTGTAAATATTATATAATATGACGTTATGTCAATAACATACTAATCAGCTAGCAGTGAAAACACCAACCCTCCCCCTGTCCTCTGAGCTCCCAGCCCAGGCAGCTAAGAGGGCTGTGGCTAATGGGGCTAGCCAGCTAACAGCAGCTACTGTTAGCAGCAGTTAACAGTCACTCTGGTATCATATGCCGATAATATGAATCAGACAGGTGGCTAACTCTGACGCATTACACATTAAATTTTGATTAAAGGTCTCAGGTCTGCTTCTTTGCAAAGCAACAGTTCACCTGACACATACAAGTCATTTGGGAACTGCTCGGCTCTGAACTGAGGGGTAAATGTCAAGTTTCTCAGTTTTTTTCACAGATGAAGCCGCGGGCAGCCGCTTCACCATGGTTACATGGGGGGGGGCAGGGGGGCAGCGGCAACTTGTTGCGCCACCCAGATTTGCTTCCCTCCGTGCAGTTTTCCCTAGACATACTTTCCACTTCCACATGAAAACAGCATGTCAGTCAAAATTATGTCAAATTCCACGATATTCTGCTTTAAAAAGTAGATTCTGTTTTAATTGGCCAATTCCACAATTCTGTCATTTTGTAATGTTTTAAAACAGTACAAAATCTATTTCAGATGTTGAGGACATTGCTGCAATGCTGTGCTGCTGCAAAGCTCCAGAAATGTTTTGTGATCTATGAAACTTCACCTGACTATCCACTGGCATGGGGGTGTGTAGATAAAGGTAGAATTTTCATTATTGGGTGAACTGTTCCTTTACGGTTCATATTCAGCAGAATGGGATCATAGGGCACAATGTAAGAGTCCAGAGTTCAGTCAGTCAACTACCAGAATGTGTTCGTTTTATTCCTTGCTTAATACATTTTGAATACATTTCTAAATGCATTGTATTCATCATTGTTTCATGTCTATAGAGGATTTCTTTGTAGCTTTCCAACTCTAAGTGACAACAAATATATCAGTAATAGGATAAAAACTGCTTAACAACAGTACATTAGCAAGTGCTTACAGCACATAAGTACACCAGTCCAATAAATAACACAGACAGATAAGATTCCCATTAAAAAAGAAGGAAATAACACAGATTTCACTTCACCTTTGAGGTGGTGTAACTCAGCTGCCCCTTTCATACAAAGATGCCGCATAACGCCACAGCTACTACGTTACTTTTGTTTGGTCATGTAACGTTGCTTTGTAGGACATTTCTCTGTATTCAGCTGAGTGAGGGACCTATGTAGTTACCAGACTGTCAGACTGACGCGCCCTTGAAACGTGCAGGCAGCTTATCCATTCACACTGGTTCAGTGATACTACCTCCAGAGGCGGATCAGTGCCGGAGCAAAATTTCACCCCTCGCCACCTCTGAATTCGTGCAGAATCCCTGCATCCAAATGGCAGTGTGAATGAAGCTAGGGTATGTGACTACCACTACTCACCGCTCCTTGTTCCACTGCTGTCAGCTGTGTCTCAGTGACACAAACCTGGGACACCCTGAGAAAAAAAAAACACAACTAACAAAATAGCCTGATAGATACAGGGGTTTCGATATTTAAGTGTTCAAAAATCTGTCAGGATATATTGGTTTCTTACCATCAATACATAACATAAACAAACATAGTGGTAAGACTTCTTTAAATTTGTGCTTTAGAAGTGTAAGTAAGATATGTAGTGGGCAGGACCCATGTCAGTGCTGTCTCTTACCCAGGATCATGGTAGCTGCCAGAATGTTGCACAGCAGCATATATAGATGCAGGAACATCTGTTGGAAAATACAACTTCAGAATACTGCACTACTGCAGAGTAAATGTCATTATTCAAAAATGTGTACTTTACATGTTACTTCTATATATATATATATATATATATATATATATATATATATATATATATATATATATATATATATATATATATATATATATATATATACATATATACATATATATACTGTATATATATATATATATATATATACATATATACATATATATACTGTATATATATATATATATATATATATATACATATATATACTGTATATATATATATATATATATATATATATATACATATATATACTGTATATATATATATATATATATATATATGTGTCACTGCTGTGAAGAACCTGCGTTGTTGGAAACCTGCCTCCATTACACAAGGCTTGTGTGTATGTGAGAGAAAGCAGTGACAGGGTGTTGACCTGGAAAGCGGAAGCGGTTGTCCCAGGAGCCCTGTGGCGATGTGTTGGGTGGGGGAGTAGCACTGACACTGGAGGGGTTACTCTGTTGGAAATGTGCTGGGGAGGAAGGAGCGGAAGAGGTGGCTGATGATGGGTTACTGCTGGAGTCCAACTGGTTTAATCTGGGGGTAGGTTCCTGCTAACACACACACACACACAAGTCCATTATTATAATAGTAAGAACCTTCCTTTGACAGCATGTGTCTCCTGCAGACTACTAACCCTGATACTCTGTTTAACATTTCTTGTCTTTGCCTACACACCTTGAGCACCATATTATATGTGTACTAACCTTTTTGGTTATTGTCTTTGGTAAAGTTCCAAACTGCAATGGGATCTCTACTGTGTGGTCAATCCGATTGTTGATATCTGATGGCACTGATTCCGCCCGACGCATCCTTGGCACTAAAAGTCAATTAAAACATTTATTTTACATCACCCTAACTATCAAAGGCCAGGTTCACAACTTTTCAAGCCTTAATTAAAACAGTGCATGTGCCCACAAGTCTCAGATCCATTCTGTCATTTTAGCTTTAATCAATCTCCATCCTTTCCTCATGTTCCATCTGTAACCATGCTCCTTATACTTCCTAGCTAAAATTCCACTTTGTAAATTTATTCATATTTTGATCAGCTTAAAATTTTAATTTTCATAATTGAAATGTTGGAGTCCTACACCACAGTAATGGCAACGTCATCTGAGGGCAGACATAACTGACTTGACTTATGCTCCTGTTATTTCTTTGAAATATCATGAGTTTACACACACAGTATACACTACAGCATTTTAAAAAATATCTAGGTATTTCCCTGAAAACTAAATTTAAAAAAAAAAGAAAAAATGTAAGAGCTTACACGTGAGAAATGATATCCGACATGATGGAGCGTCTTTAGTACATTTGTTGTGGCACTTTAACCTGCAAAGAGATGGATATGACACATCCTAATGAGATCATAACAAGCAGTACCACACAGCGGGGGACTTTATATTTACTTCCTCTTACTTGCAGTGTTTGCACTTGACACCAAACATCATACTCTTGCGACACACTTGGCACGTCTGGGATAGCCAGGACTTGGTTGAAAACCTTCAAATACCAGCACAGAAAACTTTTCATAATTTCATAGTGACACTATCTTCTTCAGTTGATGCAGATGAGATCAACCTGAGAAACAAAGAAATAACTAAAATGATCAACAGAATTTAAAGAGATAACCGACTTGACGTCATGATGTCCATGTATTGTATTACAGAGATATCTACTTAAGTAAGCATGATAAGCAATTGGCCATGGCTTGTCCTGGTCCAGAGGTCCTTAGCTAGCAGTGTAAACACTTCCCTTGTCTTTGAGCTCCCTGTCCATATAGCTAGCTACACAGCTAAATGAGCTTACTAACAAATGGCAGCTACAGTTTGCAGCAGGTAGCAGTGAGGTAGGTGATAGTATGAATTTGACAGGTGACTTACTCTTACATATTGCACCTTAAATGCAATGCATGACAGAAAGGTAGATGGTAGATGAAAGCCTATGGGCATATCAATTTGCACAATTCTATGCTAGCAGAGCTAAAATCAATGAAAAGAACAAAAGCAAGTGATTTGCTGAGCGTATTTGTCCACTATAGTTAGTGTTGTGTTCTCTATCCCCCTGTGAGATTTGTAGGCAAATCTAAGGGAATCAAGTTGTTTCCTGACAGAGACCTGAAGATGGGTTCTTACTACTCTGTCCATACAGGCCAAATGAGGGTAATCATAAACTATTACCAGGAAATTAATATTGGCTTGAAAAAAATTGGTTACCAAGTGCATTCAAAACCATTTCAGCCAATTGCTGAGGCTAGAGCAACAATTACATATTCACTGTCTGCCAAGATAAACAGTGGGTCAAAGTGAGCACTCTGCATTCTTTAAATTTCTGGATTTTCACAACAAGCCATTCTTTGCAGACAGATGAACTGACTCCACAGCTGGCTTGGTGTGAATTCGGACTGAAGTGTCTTATCCTAACCTTAACCCTAAGTCACACTATTTTCCCAAGATGGACTCATAAGCAGTTACCAGGTAACCACAGCAATGACATGGAGAATCAGTCAGCCAAAAAAATCCCAAATAGTATGAGGACACGCATGTTTGTTTAACCATCAACAACAGTCAATCAGTCACTGTGGACACTCACCTAGACTATACAAAATATGGTCATTCTAGATATGTGGGAAAGCATTTTAAGTTAAATCCACAGATTCTACACAATAGGGGAAATGTAGTTTGTCTAGCTCAGCTAGGGGTTGCAGAAGACACATTTACAACAGAAAGCAGTCATGCCCTCTAGCATATCCAATGAGCTTGACTCATACTTGGCACTCAGAGTAAGAATAGCTCTCCCTTTGTATCTTCAAAAAAACATTGTTTTTCAAATCCATCTCCTGCTAGTCACCCAACTTCATGGAAGAACTTCATGCTAAAACTTAATTTGTATAGGTTTATAGTTGTGTCAAGTAGTTGCTCAAAAAAGTCCCTCAGTAACCTTTAACTACATAAATGAAATGTAACCTTCCCTCACAGCCCACAATCACGCAAAATGATGTGACATGTCAACCACAAGGTCTGTAATTTATAGCAACTGTCACATTGTCCTCCAGTCTTTTATTCTAAACAGGGCAGGAGGTTGGTGGTAACAGACCTGTGTGTTACAGCCAGGCCAATGTCTCTCCTCAGCGTCTGAGGGGAACTCCTGTGCATGGTCACATCTGTGAAGGACATTAGACTGATTATGTTGAAAAAACAAAGAGAGACCATTAGAGCAGAAATCCAGTTGGGTATGTGTTGGCAACTAACTGTCCAGCAGGGTAGGGTTGGCAGGCATCATGTATGGGGCTGAGGCTGGGATAGGGCCTGGTGTTTGGGCAGACAGGAGCGGTGACCGCAGTGCTGAGTCCTCAGTACTGTTCCCACTGCCATTTAAATGAATAGCAGCCAGTACTTTGTTTTTCTTACAGGTCCTGCAAGGACAGTGAGCAAATGACAGCTACTTGCAATCCACTTCATCCTGTGACACATCCGAACTAGCTGACAAAAGACATGTTATTTTGTTGAAAGCAGGAAAATCATAACATAATAGTTAGGGATTGGTATGGCTTGTGAATTGTCTTCATTTATAAATACGTGACTGCTGAATGACACAAGGAAGTATGACCCTGGCAGAAGTGGGCTTGTGTATTTCCAGACTTTCCCCTCATTTGCTTGCTAAATTTCTAAATGTCTACAAATAAATTGATAGTACAATCAAAGTTTTTTTTTTTTTATGGCATTCGGAGCAGACTACCACCTTAGCCAAAATGTTGACCAATGTGTGAGAGAGGGTGGGCCAGAGTGCGCCTGATGTCTTAAAGAACAAGAAGTATGGTGTGTGACTTAAAGCAAAGTCTACACCTGCATATCCCAGCCTGCAAAACAGCTCTGCCCCAGATGCCTCCTACTGTACCAGATCCATCACTGACCAAATTAGTTAGAAAAAAAATGCAGCAGTATCTTTAAAATGAATGTATAAACAGAACTGCAAATAACAAAATATTAAGCTTGTCTGAACATGTATGAGTTACGATAGATAATGGTTTGGGACACCATACATATTGTCGTCTTTCATTATTGTTTCCATGGTTTGGTAACATACAGTGAGACATCTGCCTCTGTTCAGTCTTTGAGAGCTGCACATATGTGTTACTTAATGGGCAGGATGTAGCCAATCGGAGGCAGAATAGGGCAGGTCATGCTGAGCAAGGTAGTGTGATCCAAAATAAAACTGCTACAGCAGCAGCAACTGTATGTCTGACTGGAGTTTATATATTTTATTAGAAATATTAAAAAAATATATATTTATATAACACCTGTTACACAGTGATGCACATAAGGATCCATGGAAGCATTACAGGACTGGTTCGAGTGTACTGACTTGGATATGTTCAAGGCAGCTGCTACTGACAATCATCATATACATATATAGTATACTGAGTCTGTGTCTGCATACATTCAAAAGTGCATGGAAGATGTTAGTGTGATGAAAAACATCACCAAAGCCAAAGTCTGCATATTTATGCGGGGGGCACATTTTTTCAAATACGCTGCACTTTCGCCACATAAATTGCCCATTTCTGTGCAAAATATGCAGGGCTTGCATGGTTTCATAACCCCCGCATTTTCATTGCAAAAAAGTCACATATGTCTTAGCAGAAAGTTGAAAAATGTTGAACTTGTTTGATTCATCAATGTTTTGTAAGTTTGAGCCATGTGTTTATTGAAATAAAACAAGATGAGAACTTAAAAACCCCTCGCACTTTCTGTGATGTCGTATGATTGCTTGTCATAGTTTTTGCAAGTTCCCGCAATTTCATTGTATAAAAATCCCACATATTCCATCACATTTATTAAGAAAACGCACTGCAGAATCAAGGATTTTTGCCCGCAACAATCACAAAAAAAAAAAAAAACAGCATTTTTCTGGAAGGACTGTTTAACACCTCACTGATCCGGGCTGTGGTACCATCATGCTTAATGACTGCCACAATTATCCCTGTGCCTAAAAAACCCACAGTCTCCTCCCTCAGTGACTACCGCACATAGCACTCACCCCCATCATGATGAAGTGCTTCGAGAGGCTGGTAAAGGACCACATTGTCTCTAGACAAACATGACTCTTGAATAAGGCGTAATATTACATGATCATTAAAGTTATGCTTTTAGGCTATGACTGAATACAATTACTTACATCTCCATAGCTATATTCCTGTTTGATATTTAGCTGCTGAAAGGTAAAGAGACATGACTGTAGCACCAATTGTAAGACTTACTTGTGTGTAGCTGGCTCTTCAATGCGGCTGGCCAGCTGTGACTCATGACTCTTGCATCTTGTCATTGTGATGTTGGGCAGGAGCTGCAAAAATCTTCGGGAAGACAGTGGTGGTGTGTGGGAGGGCTTGGCAGTGCGTGTCTTTGAGGCTTGGGTGGTTGGAGGGGTGCTTGGCTCCACAGTGAAGGCGTCTGTCATTTCATCAGCTGATATGAAAGGTCTGTAGTCATTTGAATAAGGTACCACTGATATGGAGATGGAGCGGCCATGGGTGCTGGTGGGCTGCAGTGGAATGGGAGGGCTACCAGAGTTGGAGGAGGGGCTAATGGGAGAGAGGGCATCACTGTCCTGTTGGGACTCAGAGCTACAGGAGCCTGAGTCAGGCCCCAGGCCATCTCCTTAGGTCAGAGAGTAAAGATCAGAAATTAGCAGGTAGAGCACACATCATCACACATTACATATAGATGGTACTTGTGAAGTCAGTTTAGTAAATTAATGTTTTCTAATCTAACAATAATAATGAAAAAATATCTTAAATTACACTTTCATTATCAGAGTCACTAAGTGCTTAGTCTCAGACTTTCTGACCATACTGTATATATGAGATGAAATTAGTTATGATTTGGTTGTGTTTTCCATTTTTGCAATGAGTAATGGTAATTGGGTGTATTTTTTCGCATTGCAGAATTTTTAGCAATCTTTATTTGTTGTCAAATTGATGAGGATGTTTTTTCATTCATGTCGGGATATGCACCATATGGCACAATAATAAAGAATTCAACATGAAATGTTGTTCCTGACCTTGAAAATGCAGATAAAGCAGCGTAAAAAAGTTCACTTTTCTCTGGAGTTTTTCAATCCTATTATTCTTCACACTTCATCAATTTACATTTTTAGCTTGTAAGACCACAATATCTCCAAGGCAAAGAATGAACTTAAAGGATAGGTACACATTTTTACACATAGGTCAGTAAATCATGGTCTTTTAGGGGCCAGATAATGACTGTACTGGGTTGGTAATCCTGCTGTATTCTGTTTTTTTAGGGATGAAAAACATTTGCAAAATGCCCTTTTTTTAACATTACATACATTTAATGTAAAACCAGCATGGCTGTTAAACATATCAAATAGTAATGTATCAAAATTACGATGGAATCTTGAAAAAAATCTGTATAATTTCTTGTACTATAAAAAAGGTCTTATATTTTATGCAGTTTCTGTGAGTAAGGTCATGTTCACCTGTTTCATTAGCACTCTTCAGACAGGAGAGGGCAGTGGTGAGGCGAGAGCGATCATCTGAGTTGGAGCCCAGGCCTCTCATTGTGCCCTGAGGCTCAGAGCTGGACATTTGCAGCAACCTGTCCTCTGAAAGTTTCCCTGCTGCAGCCTGCAGGGGACAACACAGACATCTCTGTCAATAACTCAAGGTCAAGACAAAGCAGCTACAAGCAAATCTGTTAGGACAATAATCAGCAGGATATACAATGTATTACTTTGTGTGTGTTTGTCTGTCTTATATAGAGCTGTGTTGAAAAAATCGATTTTCAGATTCTGAATCGATTTGCATATTAATTCCTCATAATCGATTCGTGCGTCCGAAAATTGATTTTTAAAAATAAGTTTAAAACTTTTAAACTTAGCTAACAAGCGAGCTAATTACCTAGCCTTCTGGCGAGGTAGCTAGCAGACCAGGCTAGCCAGCTAAGCTAGTTTGACAGCTCTGGGGCTGAACAATCGGCGGAGAATGTTTTTCTCTTAAATTATTATACATCAACGTACCTATCGTCCCAACCTAGCTTGGCCACCACCGTGTTTACATCATTTTACAACTTCATTGAGTGTAGAAATGCTAAAGGTTACCCTCCGGTATGATTGTTATGACACTTGTAGCTAGGTTACACTTAACGTTAACGTTACAGTATCTCTACTGTAAAAGTCGGTTGTTAAACCTACGACCACACCACATGTCTCTGTCACCTCACAGACAAATTGTCATTTTTTTCTTGCGCTCCACACTGCTTGTCAAGTACAACTAGTTACTCAGACAACATAAACTCAGACTGAGGTATCAAAATGTCTGACTTTAAACGAGAGATACTAAGCAGCGATTTCAAACAGCCACAGCTGCGACTACGATTTGCATATTAATTCCTCATAATCGATTCGTGCGTCCGAAAATCGATTTTTAAAAATAAGTTTAAAAGTTTTAAACTTATTTTTAAAAATCAATTTTCGGACGCACGAATCGATTATGAGGAATTAATATGCAAATCGATTCAGAATCTGAAAATCGATTTTTTCAACACAGCTCTAGTCTTATACATATGTTTTTGTAGCCTTGCTTTTCTTCCTTCAAACTGAACGTTTTCTGATTGCATCAGGCATAGGGAAACGGCATCAGCAAAAGTAAGTACAGTTAGCTTTTTCAGTCTGCCAAGACAGAGACATTTATGTCTGCTTTACAACTACAATAAGTTAACATTTACAGCCTCAACAACCATCATCAGAGTTAAACCAGGACCTCTGTCTGTTGAAAGCAATACAATAATGCAATGGCGGAAATAGGAGGGAATAAATAAGGGGCGACGGAGCTTTCAAAATGTACAAATACCAAAGCTGAAAAAGTTTATTCTCAAGGCGAATGGTTTCTTCATCAAGAAGATGTGGAAATGTTAAGTTTTCCACAGGTCTCTGATAATGACTCCAAGGATAAGACAGCTGATGCAAAGGATAGCTTTTATGATTCAAGAGATTGTGGGTTCATAACAAATACACAGATAACTATTCCCCATCCTTCATGCGTTATGACTTTGCTCATGTCAATGCACAGGACTTTAAAATTACTAGTTCAAACTCTGGCTGTTAAGGCATTGTGAGGAAATTTCTGCATTTCTAGCAATGGGCAATTCATCATTCACACTGCATTTACAGCAAGAAAGGTATTTTCCATTTAAAATTAAAACGTCCAAATAAAAAAAAAAAAAAAGATTAAATTAAAAGAGTCATATTTTATGACTGGATGAGAAAGAACCGGGTCATCAGTGAACTTTAAAAGAAAAAAAAAAGTACATTTAAAAGGAAAATTTAGAATGTAAAATGATACTTCGACAATATAAATTGAGTAAATAGAGACAATAAAATGTGAAATTGAAAATGGGGAATAGAAAAGCTTGTGTTGAACATAGCTTCTGCACACTGGCCATTGGTAGCTGAAGCATCGGTGTCTGCAGGATGCAGTCATAGGTGTGTGGCTGATCAGAATGAGGGCTGAGTTTGAAGACAGGTCTGGCCCTGAACTCGTAGAAAGGCATGTTAATGTGTTCATGCCTCTTCTTTGAACTATGAACTGAGGCCTTTCTGCCTCTCTGCAAGGTAAACAACTTCTTATAACTTAATTGACCTTGTGACCCCGTGTACCAGAAGACTCCATACACAGTCTCCGAATACATTATCTGGACAGGGGACTTTTATTTTCATAAGAATAAAGACATCACTTTGGACACTTCACAGACACAATTTCGTAAACGGACCTGGACCTATAGTCAATAAGTTATTGAAGTAAGTCTTTTTGATGGGGCGCCTCTATTTTGACCAGTGCTGCTTTTCTAGACTTACGCGTTTAGTGGATCAGGAAATCCACTGACCAATTGCATGCAAGTTAAGCCATCCCACGTGATGCTACTCAGCCAATCAAATCTGTGCTTTCCAGGTGATAAACATTGCAACTCTGAATATGGACAGATGAAAGAGGTGAACAGCGGGTGACAGACAGAGAGACAAGTGAGCGATACAGGGGGAGAAGACAGAGAGATGAGTGACAGAGAAAAATAACTCCACATCTGGTCTCTCAGAGCTAATAGCTCATGTTCCCCCAGAGTTGCTTGGATTATTGGTCCATAAAAGAGCCATTTACTGATGGAGGGTTGTCCAGGAGTGCATGAGTACAGTAGCTGAAACCTTACTTCATGGAAAACAGAAACAGAAACTTAATTTTGCTGTTGAATATGATGGAATTGTGTGGTACCATAACCAAAATAACGCAGTCAAAAACACTAACATCATAGAAGAGTAATCGAAAAGCTCAGGTTAATACTACATTCTCACAGAAAACAAACGAATGGGAAAAGGAAGGAAACGGATGAGTTAGCAGGATATATTTAGTAGTACACTAAGTAACAGAATGACTCCAACCTTTCTACTGTATGATATTTTCGTATTCTCCTTTGCTCATGTCATATGTCAGCCATGTTCTATTGTGGTGTGCAGCAGTTGTCATAACATGACTTCACTGAATTTACCATAAAAAGCATTTGGGAAAAAATAACCTTAGGTCTAGACCAATGTTTCTAGATGGGGCGTTCAGAAAACATCTGGAGGTGCTGGCAGCACTACTTTGAAAGGGGGTTGTTGAGGCGTTCGTGGGGGTGTTTTTGTGAATTTCCACCAGAAAATCACAACAAAATGATTCGCAACTTCCATCTACTTGCAAGGGGTGGCTGAAATCCCCACTAGGATTTTGAAACATTTATTCATTGTTTGTATTGGGTGCTGCATTGTTTGCTATATTTTTGCAACTTTCACTCCAGAAGAGATATCTCTCCTTCAGGGAGGGATGGGGCAGCTCTCTCAGCCTGCGTGCACATACATTTCTTCATTTTCTCTATTCAGTCAGAAACGGTTTCTTAGAACATCATTGTTGTTTCAGAGCGCTCAGAGCATTTTTGGATTGAGGATATTTTTGGCCATTATAGTTATATTATAAGTCCAAATAGAAAATCAATTGTCAAATAAATACATTTATATAAATACATCAAAATATTATTATTTAACTGCACAACTAGGAATAATCTGGTTAAAAATGTATGAAATAGAAAATTCAAACGGTAAAATGATAATCTGAAAATGAAGGCTATGGTGAGTAAATGAAAAATGTATGCAAAAGTTGAAATGGATTTGCTCAAACTGAAAGCATCTGAAAAAGATGAAATTGTAAACGGCAGCGAAAATAAGACAACAGAAACATGAAATGTGAAACTCAAAATAAGGACTAGTAAAGCTAAAATGGAAACGTAGGAAAGTCCACTGTCAGTTCTTTCCTCAGTGGCTATAAAATGGCAGAACTGATACCAGAGGGCAGCTGTAGCTCAGCGGTAGAGCAGGTCGACTAGCGATCGGAGGGTTCCTGGTTCAAATCCTGGCTCCGGGCAAGGCTGAGCTGCATGTCGAAGTGTCCTTGAATCAGATTCTGTCACTCTCTTCAGTTATACTGTCAATAAAGCCAAATAAAAAAGAAATATCATAAAAAAATATTTTAAAAAAAGAACTTGGATGTGACGTATGGGGGAAGCAATGCTGGATATGAGGCTTCTGCCAGGTAATGTTAGCATTCAAAACTGTAATATTTAAGTTAGCTGAATCCAATTTCTTCACCAGTGTGAGTCAAATTAATTAAGCCTTTCCACATAAATCTCATTGTATTTCATGGTATACTGGAGTTTTTGAGTTAAGTTGCTAAGTTGCTGAAGCCTGTGCAACTTTCCCATCCTGCATTTCACAGGCAGGAAAGCACAAGTACAAGTGCAACTCAGGTCACATGTAAAAATCAAGATCAAATTTATTTATAGAGCACTTTAATACAAGGTTTGTACTTATGTGATTGTCAATAAACCTAAAAAGATTACAGACCAGAAAGATTATTACAAGACATGAGTACTTAAAATACATGAATGAATACATAGCGTGCACACAAACACAAAACTTCCTCACAAATACATACCTTATGCTAACAAACAGGAAGAGAAAAGGTTATGAAAACAAGGCATAAATGAGATACCCCATCCGGGTACTTGCATCACGTCCCCACCCCCTTTTGGGTGAAAACAGTCCTTCTAATTAAATGTAGGTCAATACAAATTATAACAACTCTGCTAAATTAGCAGCATAAAACAAGGAAACTGTGTGTCTTTTAGGTATTAGGATCCAAAATTCTATGGCCAAAGCAGTTATATCATGTCGTTGCCAATTAACAATTGATAGAAAAAGTAATACTGGATGATGAGTGTGTTTCCAGTCCCACTCTATTAAAGTGGATGAACCTGACACACACACAACTATCATATTAAATGTCCACATAATTTTTCAGTCACCTTTCGTCTTTTTTAAAAGTTGCTATTTTATGATCTGTCCAGTGTTACTTTATTGTTATTATAAACTAATCAGATCACTGTGGTGAAGCAGAACCGCTGTCTCTGTTGTGAAAGCCGCTGACTCAGAGCTGAGAGGTAGTAAAAACAGGTTGGTTTAGCTCCCATGTTACTTTATGCTGTCAACAGGGTTCATTATATGAAGGCAAGTCAGCTCAGTTTATGTGCATTATTAACATTAAAAAAGCCTCTGCTCCTGGCGGTGTGTAAAGTGGACTGACCGGTAAACAAAACCTTACAAAGGCGCTTATTTAATTCACTTCAATCTACAGACACAATCAACACACATGCCATTTCTCAGTAACATTACCTAACCTGTGAGAAAGGGTCTGACACAGACAGACACATATTGACTGGCTGGGTCTCACGGTTTACCATTTCCATCCTCTCTGTGGATGACCTAAAACCACAGATCTTTTCTTCACTGCCCTTCATTACATTTAGGACATTGAGCAGACACTTTTGTTCAGAGCGACATACAACAAGTACATTTGTCACAAGACAGAACCCACAACATATCACCATCCATAAAGTAAAAAATATAGAACAGAAACGATTGGCAAGCTGCTATTCATCAAGGATGCCTTAAGTGCACGAGTGCTATGATGAAAGTGATAAAGATAAGAATATACAAGTGCATATCCATTTTTAGGGGGCCAAGCCAGAGGGGCCCGAGCCGGTCATCCTTTTACGACCAGCGGTGCTAAGAACCCTATTGTAATTGTAAGGATTTTTATTTTTCTCCGGCTAAAAGTGGCACTAAAAATATTGGAAGTTTATATCTCTTGAACAGCTACACCGATTTTTTTTTTAATTTGGTCGGTATGATGTAGGGCCAATCCTGACGCCATATCTTGAAGGTGGTCATGACTGGTCAATGTGGGTGTGGCTTAGTACAACAAATCCTAATTGACACACATTCAGCCTTTTGCACTTCCAGTGCACTTCCCATTACAGTGAATACCACGGCTCAGACATTGGCCTGTGTCCTCACTTTTTCCCCGAGCCCATCATCCTTTGGGGCAAACTTCCGTGGGCTCTGCAGACTGCGGGATCCGAGTCGCGTGGGGGGCTTGAGCCCCGTTCATAACTGCTTGCAGTTCTAGTTATTTTCATTTTTCTCTGGCTGAAAGTGGTGCTGCAGGCTAAACCTTGCAAGGGAGGGTGGTGCCATTTGGATTGTTGGTCCCCAGATTCCCTGAATGGAGCTGAATCACTTTGCGACTGGCCCCGCCCACTTCCGCCTAGAAAGTTTGTTCGCTAAATCACAAAAACTGGAAAAACTACTTTTTCGAACTCCTCCTTGGGATTTTGTTCGATCTGCCTGAAACTTGGCAAGTATACTCTTCAGCTGGACCTGATCTAAAGTTATCAAAGAATTTTGCACAGTCAAAAAAATGTGCAAATTATTAACAAACAAATTGCTGTAGCTAGCTATGAAAATGTAAACTGTTTGATATCTCGGTCAAACTAAATGCTATTAACACCAAATTCTAAATCCTTGGTTGCCATGACACTGGGAAGGGATGAGCCAAAATTGGTGAATTTTGGCCACTAGGGGGTGCTAAAAAGATGGGAAGTTTATATCTCTTGAACGGCCGACTGATTTTTACGAAATTTGGTCGGTATGATGTAGGGCCAATCCTGACGCCATATCTTGAAGGTGGTCATGACTGGTCAATGTGGGCGTGGCTTAGTTCAACAAATCCAAATCAGCACACATTCAGCCTTTTGCACTTCCAGTGCACTTCCCATTACAGTGAATACCACGGCTCAGACATTGGCCTGTGTCCTCACTTTTGCCCCGAGCCAATCATCCTTTGGGGCCAACTTCTGTGGGCTCTGCGGTGCATGGGGTCCGAGTCGCACAGGGGGGCTTGGCCCCCGTTTATAACTGCTTGTAGTTCTAGTTTGGTTTTCTTTTTGTTGGGGGCATGGGATGGACTCGTGGTCTTGAGTCTTTTGCAGAAGAAGGAGACTGATTCCTTGGTGAAGTTATTAAAATCATAACCTTTGGGATGTTTTATTGTTTGACGTGAAAAATGCAATACAATGACTTTTAGGCATGTCACTACCAGCAGTTCTCAATCTGTCTCTAGTGTTTGTTTGCATCCAAAAGGAAGGAAAAAAAGACTGACCTGTGGATGATCTCATCTATACAGATCACAAGCTGGTATTCATTGGTTGTTAGCCCTAATAAGACTGACCAACACTTAACATTACACTTTATTTTAAAAATCTTCACGTCTCACTTGTTTCTGACATCTTCTATACCACTGTACAATCTTAAAAAACAGGGTATTGATCAGGGCTGTGATAAAAAAAATGGCAATACAGCAATATATCATGATATTTATTTGTGTGATATACTGCATCGATTTCCAGCTCCAAAGATTGATATTTTGAAGGAAAAAAATGTTTTAAACAGATTATGAAATACAACCTCCGTTCCTATAGGAGTCGCAGCATGACCGGTTGCCTCGAATTGGCGGGTGCCATTTCTGGCAGAGTGAGAAATGGAAGCAGCATGTCAACTGATGGTATTAGAGCGGCACCTTCAAAATACAAAGCTGATGTGTGGGTGCAATTTGGTTTCAAAAACAAACCAGGGAGCATGGACTTGGATAAAGCAAATGCAGTTTGCAAGTTCTGTCACGCTGCCATAGATTTTTCAGGTAACACAACCACCCTGTGAACTCACCTTGTCAGACACCATGCAAATACAAAAGCATTACTACAGCAACCAAAACCTGTCGACGCGAGACAAACTACGCTGAACAGAAACGGACTTTCATCTACCTCATCTCGAGGACCAAAGTTTACAGAGTCGGCGGTGCATATTATTTGTCACAATTTGCACCTCTATAATGTGATTGAAAACACTGGCTTCAGGTACATGATAAACACCATGGAGCCACGCTATGTGACCCCGACTCACAAACAAATTACAGAGGTAGCTGTGCCCAGGATATATGAAGAGGTGGAGCAAATAGTAAAAACATCTCTTTTCTCAGCAGAAAGAATGGTGGCTGGAAGTCGAGGGCCACTGAGTCTTATGTTACGATCACATCGTACCACATCGATGAGAAAACTGATTTCTTATGTTTTGCAGACAGGGGAAAATGCATGAGAGCCATACTGGCAGTAACATCACTGACCTGTTGAAATGTGCATTGGAGGAATGGGACATAAAAAGTATATGTGGTTCAAGAATGTAAATTAGGGTGCACTCAGAAGATTAGGCTTCATCAGAACAGAGACTGAACAAAGAACATACAGGCTCGGCCATGTGTTACGCGAATGTAGTAATATATTACGGAAGTATTATTAGTAACGCATTATTTTACTCTGTTACTGCTACAAGTAATACATTAATGTAACGCGTTGCTTTTGTAAACCTTCTTTTTGAGCTGTAATTGTCATGCTTTACTGAGACCAGTAATGTCACTAGTTTAAAGTGTATTGATTCATCACCAGACCTCTTCACACCACATCTCTTTTGCGCTTTGCGCTGCTGCACCTATATGAATCAAAGTAAGAGGGAGTCCATTCACCCAAGACTGATTGCTAGACACTGGTTTTTGCACTTGTGCTAGTAAAATAGAGCAGTAGGTATGTTTCAACCGAAAAGGAAAACTATTCCTCATGGCCCAGTAGAAGGGAAGTGAACTGCTTCTATCCCAACTGTACAACTGCATAACACAAGAGACACACAACACACAATCCAGAGCTGAGCACAACAAATTAGGTGTTTGTGTGCGTGTGTAATATTTCCTTGTGTTGATAGGGTAGTCAGTGGTAGAGTTTACGATTTGAGTTCCACATGCTCATGTGCAAAGTACCATTCACAAGTTCACAGATTTCTTTTTTTTTTTTTAATCAATTTCACTTACCATCATGACAGCTTTAGTCTGAAAAAATCTATTTCTGAGACATACTCATTATTGCCCTGTGATTTAATTAATAACACATTTTCATTTAAGCTTGACTATTCTCCATTCTGAGCAACAAATTTCATGCTTATTTTGTCTCTTTTCCATTGCTATTTACAATTTTGTTTTCACAAATGTTTTCAGCTAGACCATCTCCATTTCAGCTTTTGCATTCTAAATGATGCTTTTTTGATTTACTCGGCCAACATTTTCAGATTATCAATTTACATTTTAAGAGTGCTTTTCAATATATTCTACAAACTCCATCTCTCAACGAATGACCTCTGATGTAGGCTAACCCTTAAAGGCACACAGTGAGTCTGTGTGGACTTGTGCATGCCCTAGACTCGTGGAGACTGGTATCGGAACGGAACTGGAGCGAAATGGAACCATCGCACTGGCCTTTGGATTAAAAGCCGCTCTGCGCTCCGACTATATTTCGCACACTCCGCTCTGCTCAGCTCACATGCCCTGGTTGCCGCAACACTTGCTTGACACCATCTGAACCAAATATGTTTATCTTGGTCTCATGACCTTCCACCCCTTCAACCTCTGCAGCAATGCTGGCAGCACTCATACTTGTATTTTCCAAAGACAACGTCTAGATATGATGCTGAGCACGTGCACTTCTTTAGTCAAACATGGCGAGGCCTGTTCCGAGTGGAACCTTTCCTGTTAAACCACTGTATGGTCTTGGCCACCGTGCTGCAGCTCAGTTTCAGGGTGCTGGTAATCTTCTTACAGCCTAGGCCACCTTTATGTGGAACAACAATTCTCTCTTTCAGATCCTCAGTATTCTTTGCCATGAGGTGCCATGTTGAACTTCCAGTGACCAGTATGAGAGAGTGTGAGAGCGATAACACCAAATCTAACACACCCCATTCTCACCTGAGACCTTGTAACAGTAACAACACCAGGGACACCGGGGAGGGAAAATGGCTAATTTGGCCCAATTTGGACATTTTCACTTAGGGGTGTACTCACTTTTGTTGCCAGCGGTTTAGACATTAATGGGGACAGTAAATTTACGCTGTTATACAAGCTGTACACTGACTAATTCACACTGTAGCAAAGTGTCATTTCTTCAGTGTTGTCCCATGAAAAGATATGATAACTTAAAGCTGCAAGCAGCTATGAATGGGCCCTCACAGTCCATGCGTGACGGGGCATGCTGCTGTTGGAGCATGGCATTATTGCCTGATTATTGTGTACGTATCTCTTAATTGTCCATGTTTGGGAAAGTGCAGGAAGGGGTTAAATGACATTTCCTGTGTCCAACATGAAGCGCTGTGACTATGACTGTATGTGTGTTCAGGGCTGGACTCTGAACATGTGAATTTTGGTCCAGATAGGAATGAGGAATTTGGTCCGTTATGATTTGTTGGCCTGCTCCTGCCGATACTAAATGCACACTCCATTAAACTCTCTGCAATCTACATAAAAACAAAATGGACTACAGGTGAAAAATCTGTAAACAAATTTGTGGTCAGTTGTGTTTTGATTATTGATTGTTGGCGAGGCTGTCGAAGGGTGTGCTCACACTTAGCTGCATATCATCTTGTAGCGTATGATATGGAGGAAAAAACCTATAAATGTCATGTAAATAGGATGTTTGTCTGAATTCCTGTGTCCAGTAGGTGGCACTATGGATATGACACAGTATTGATGCATGGAGGTATTGAGGGTGACATCGTATACATGTGTGATAAATTTGGTGTACAATTTGTGTGAAAATTGTATGGTGAAGTTATAGGGACTTGATGCTTTATGGCAAAGCATGAAAATGGATGGCACCATGACACCCACTATGTTTGTCGTAGGCTTTTGATAACTTTTCATGTTCAAGTTTTGAGGATGAAACTGAGTGAATTGGAAGTCTGTGGTGTTCAATCTGTAGGAGGAGTTTGTTAACGTACAAGGCATGGAAATGGATCAAAATGGGGGTGAAATGGAAAGTTTGAATCAAAATGGCTGATTCCTGTTGGAGTGACAGTTTGCCAAAACCCACATTCCTCGATTATAGCCCCACCTACTGGTGATTTATAACGTTTTTCGCCAGATGTGACCTATATTCCAAGTTTGGTGAGTTTTGGGGTATGTCCAGGAAGTGAAAAATGCCATCATTTGTGACCAAAAAGTCGTCACTACAAAAATGATTATGAGAGGTATTTAACCAGTATTTTCAATCAATGCATATTCTATCATAATCTATCATCTATCATCATGTTTATCTAAAATGTAGACACACGCAAGAGCATACATTTAAAACAGCATACATTAAAGGGATAGTTCGTGTTTTTTGGACTGGGGTCATATAAAGTACATCTCTATAGTCGATCTGTTTCCTACAGTAATCACCAATCAGCGCAGTCTCAATTTGGAGAAGTAGAGAGCCGCTCCAGCCCAGATGCTCAGCTTTGTACTGCAGTGAACAGGGTCCAGAGAAAAAGAGAAATAAACCACCTTAAACAAGGCTCACCTTAAACAGTTCAAGTTACAGTTTGCTTTACATCGCCGTCAGACCTGCCTTTCTTTTGGCACTACATTTTCGCAACCGTAGAACCTCTGTATCCCAGCAACATGGCTAACACTAAAGACTGCAGCGGCTGGCAGCAGCACCCGCTTTTGTTTCTGCGAAGTCAAGTCGCAGAGTTTGTTGTTAAGTTTGTAGTCATTACTGTTGGCTAGACATTCAAAAACCATCCATGTCAAAAGTCGATAAAAAATCATTTTTAAAAAAGTTTTAAAAAATACCGATAATTGTACAGTTTGCCCAGAATCTTAACGGTACCCTGGTACCGACCCAATTAGGAGCCAGTACCAAAAAGTACCGGTCCTCGGTATACATCCCTACATATGATCCTCCTCTCTAAGTGGTGAGGTATCGATCGGGTTTTGTTGGAGATGTCTCAAGCAGCAAATCTTGCAGGGGTCTGCAAAATCTCAAAAAAGTCAAAGAAGTCATGGATAAAATAAACAGACAAACAAAAAATTTTTTCCAAGAAACTCTTTTAGACACGGACTGTAAAGTTATTTGAAGGAGGTGGCAGGGTAGTGAATTCACATCATTCTCACCCAGGACAAGAGGTGTAATGACTCCCATTCATAAATCAGTCCCTTTTCAAGTGAAAAATATAAGACAGAAAAGTGAAGATATTTAATTGTCCAAGGTCTTGTATTTTCAAAAAATGTATATTTGGTAAACTTGTATGGCCCCAACACAGATAATTCTACATTTTCTGAAGATCTGTTTCTCACACTCGCAACATTTGTAGGACAATACATGACAGCGACGATTTTAACGGTGAATTAAACCCTAGTATAGATAGATCCACAGGACTAGATCAGACGCATAACAAATGTCGAGCAGTTATACACCGTGTCATTAAAAAATTGAGACTGCTGGGTGTATGGAGAGAATTGAAACCCCATGATACAGCCTACACTTTTTAACACATTTAAGACATTTTCGAGAATTTGTTATTTATTTAATTTCTGCAGAATTATGGTCCAAAATTCATGACTGTTTCCATGACAATATTGTCATCGCTCAGTTGTATGTAGACGAAAATCTGACTAAACACCCACCTAGATGGCATTTTCAGCATAAATGTTTACAAGATACATGACATACATGACTTCTTTGAAATTAATATTATGGAAATGCATCATGTATGAGGTGGGAATCATGTAGAGTTTTTCTGGGCATATTATTAGCTATACAGGCTCAAAGTATAAAAAATGTTCATTAGGAGAGACAACAATTGGAATGTAACATTAAAATTCTCCAGGAAAAGGTTTATAAGGAAAGTAATCCACAACTGGAAAATGACTGAATTATTCTGAGAGCTGAATATGATAAATTGTCTGCCTTCCAGGCAGCATCTAGTCTTTTGCGTTTAAAGCAATCATTCTGTGATCAAGGTGATTTATCAGGTAAATTAGTGGCATGACAGATAAAACTTTTACAGACTAAAACATCAATTACATCCATTATATTCAATGACAAAGTCATTAGTCTAGTGGAAATTTCTTCGACCCAGAAATGGTGTTTCCTATAAACTTTTATGACTGAAATGTAATCTATAGGCCTAGTGGATGAAATTCAACTTGGTTGCTAAGAGTTGCATGTTGGGCATTTCATAATTAGCATAATTAGCTAATTAAGGGGAGACACTACAGGTGAAGAATAGGGACATTTTCTTAACTAATGTATATTACCATGAAACATATGTATTGTATAAGAAATCTATAGAAGGGTGGAGGAGGGGAAATCTATAGAAGGGTGGGGGAGGGGGGTTATGAAACATTTGGCGCTTTGGGACTTCTGGATATCACAAACATGGACTTAGACTCTTAGATCACCTTTCAAAGTTAACTAGAAGCAAAATTATAGCCATTTTCAGTTTCTCACGTTTAAGGGGAAACATGGCAGGCAAAACGTTGTTTTTATGCACTGCTCAATTTTGAGATTTTGGGTTATTTTGCTTCCATAACAAGTCTTCTTTCAGACTAGTGGAAAGAAAACATCCAAAATTCACATTTAGGTGTTAATTTTACTTCACTTTGTCTATTTTCTTCTATGGATTTCTAATACAATACATATGTTTAAAGGTCGTTTTCTCAAAATGAGTTTTTTCTCATACTCCTATCTATATTCTGAAGGTTTTAATAGAGGGGGTTGCTCATATATCATTCATAGCCTGATTTAGAGAACATTTTACTCCTAAAACCGGGCGAAAATTGTGAAGTTTCATGGTGATATATAGTAGTTAAAAAAATGTCCCTAGTGTGGGTGTGGGTCATATAGGGGTTTCCAGTAGACTACATAGTGAACCCTATTGAAATTATTGATGCATTTAGAGACTACCATGAATAATAAAAAAATGAAATTAATTTACAAAATCGAAATAATGTTTTAGATGTATTACCCATAATTATCTCAAATGAACATAAAGACGATCTAGATTTGGAAACCAGCGAAAAAGAAATTGGATATGTCATTGATAATACTGAATCCAGCAAAAAGTCACATCCAGTCAATTTATATGAACATTTTGCAAAGACGTTGCTGACCCCTAATTTTCGGAATGATCCAAGAAGAATTTAAAAAAGGTAGTCTTTAATTGTTTAACTACCAAAACCAATGACTTTATCTATTCAGTGTTTTAGAAAAATTTGGGTGTGGAAACGGTTTCCAAAAGTGGGAAACAGTTTTTCCAAAAAAATTTAACAAAAAGAAATATTTCAAAACCAATAAAAATCAGGGGAGGCCGCAGGCAAGGTTGTCCATTGTCACTATTAGTATTTACGATGGCAACCAAACTGTTCACAATAGCAGCAAGTTCTCACCCACACCTTAGTGGAATTAGAGTAGGCTCAATAGAGCACCAGGTATCTTTGCATGCTGACATTGTAAGTCCCATTTGAATACATTTATTTGAGCCCTGTTACAGCTAATCAAAAAAAAATGTTTTTTACTGCTTAATGCTGATGAAAGACAGAGTTCACATCAAGCCTAGACTGGAAGAGGAGGTTAAAGTGAACAATGAACCTTTATTGATAGAAATGGGTTAGGGTTAGAAACTAATGTATTGCCAAAATTACTTTTTTTGTTTCAAAATATTCCACTGCCACCTCCCCAGAGCCATTTTCAAAAATGCAGACAGTGTGGGTTTTATATGTAACAACAGAGGGACAAGACTTTGTTAGTCTTTACTGTATTTGCCATTTGATCGGGGGGGGGGAACTGTCCTCACTGGGCTGAAATGGAATCTCATAATTTTCACTTACCTCTTCCCTTATACTTATACTCACACAAAAAACCTATATAAACAAACTAAAAGCCCAATTGCAAATATTAAAAAGTATCTAAAAGGCCTAAACCTCACCCTAGCTCAATAATGGGGTAAGTTTGAGCCTCAAAAGGTTCACATCATTCCTGACAAATCACACCTTTCATGTCACATTGAATGGCTCCTTGTATAAACCCTGCTTTCTGGAAATTAATGTCCCTCAAGGTTCAGAATTAGGACTGCTTCTGTTTTCACTATACACTAAATCACTAGGCACTGCAATCACATCACAGAGATTCTCTTACCACTGTTATGCAGACGACAACTGTTCCTCTCTTTTTCCTCTGTAGCCCACGATTCTACACATTCTGAAAAGTTCTAGCAGGCACCTCTGCTTGGACAACTGCACATCACCTCAAGCTTAACCTTAGTAAAACTGAACACCTCTTCATCCCAGGGAGGTCCTGCCCTCGCATGGACCTGTCAGTCACTGTTGAGGACATCAAAGTATCACCTTGATCGACTGTAAGGAACCTGGGCGTAATCCTCGATGATGGACTATTCTGCATCCTCAACAATTGCTGTGGCCCAATCCCGCAGGTTTGCCTTCTACAACATCTGCAGGATCCGGTATTTCCTCACAAAGGATGAAACACAACTCCTGGTCGAAGTGCTGGTCATCTCCCACCTGGTCTACTGTAACTGTTGGACTGTTGGACTCCCAGCCTCAATGACTAAATCGTTGCAACGTATCCAGAACGCTGCAGTGTGCCTCGTTTTCAATCTACCCAAATTCTCCTGTGTGAACCCCTTCCTCTGTGACCTCCACTGGCTTCCTGTTGTGGACCGCATCCAATTTGAAAATGATGGTGCTGACCTTCAAGGCTGCAATGGAAGTGCCCCAATCTACCTCAGACCACATGCCCCAGCATGAGCACTTCGCTCTACTACATCAGCTGGCTGGTTGGTACCACCATTGTTGAGCACAAAGTTGCGACACTTCTCTGTTCTGCTGCTTCAGTGGTGGAACGAACTTCCGACCAATGTCAGGACAGCAGAGTCATTTGCCGTCTTCCCCAAAAGACTCAAGACTCATTTGCTCACCTCAACCCTGCATAGCATGAATCCCTCCCTTTCGGATAGAGACTGCAATGTAGTATGTGGTAATGCTCATTTAATGTCACTAAATACACATCTTAAACTAATACAGTATAAATGGTTAATGCAGACCCACACCAATGTGACACCCGTGGATTTAAATCAATACAATGAAAACATACCAGACATGTGCACAAAATGTATGGAGACTACAGGAACATTGTTTCATGTATTTGTCACTGCAGAAGGATTCAAAAATTTTGGGAGGCGGTAGAGCTATAATAGAGGAGATAATTTCAAAACAAATCTTACTACACCCTAAGCCTTATCTGTTGGTCTTATATCCATTTATAGTTCTTTGGTTGCTTTGCATCAAGAAAAGTATTGGAAATCCATTCACAGACCAAGCACTGCTCAGCGAATAAGACAGATGTCATCAGGCATGCCATTAAAAGGGATAACATATATACACTGAAGGCCAAACAGCATGTATTTGAAAGTATATGGAGACTCTTCATTACTTTTGTTAAGGGGTTAGGGTGTGTTTTTTTTTACATGTGTATGTAAGTTTATACATAAAATATACTAAAATATTATACAAATATCTGTATATGGATGCATATGTTGGACAGGGAGGGCGCTAACTACTTAATCACTTTATTTTGGTTTATTTATTTACTTATTTTTGTATTTGCTTCTATTTTTCTCCCACCTATTGTTTTTCATATATTTACTTACTTGAAGCACATCTTTGTTACTTATGTTACAAAACAACGAAGCATTGCATAAACCAAAGATGGTTGTATTTTTGATATACTGTTTACTTAACAATAAAAATATTTGAAACATTGTATATGGATGCATATATGTACCTCATATATTACCCTCCCTCCTGTCCATACAGCAGTTACTGTATACAAGTAAGCTATGTGAGAATGTGATACAATTATGAAGTTGTATCTTTTGATGCTAGAAAATAAATAAAAACATTGTTGCCAACAAAAAAAAAAAAAACATATGCATTTGCATCATATCTTCTCAGCAAAACATGAAACACAGAAAAGGTGCAATCTACCCCAATGTTTTGAGGGTCAGTGATTACAATGACAGTATATACAACGTCATAAACTGCCCAGGTAAATAGTTAATGGCAAATTCAGTAATATTGTGAGAAGGAAATCACAGTATCTGAGAATCTAGGATCTGAGAACTTTGGCTTCAGCTGTTGTCTGTGCACCGTCACTGTTTAATTGTTCTTTGGTCATTCTTTTTCTTTGTGTCTCTTCTGATCCTGCCCCAGCATCAGCCATTTCCACAAAATATGACATCAAAAACTTGAATTCTCCTAAGCAAATTCTCCTGCTTCCCTTAATGAACTACACAATGTAAAAACTTTGCTGGGGAAATCAGACCCATGATAGGCATTAAGAATAACTATACTTGAGCCATACTTGAAGTTGAAGCTGCTAGGAGAGCTGCCAGGGACATTTCAAATATACTAGAATTACCACATTGTGGCATTATGCCTATCTGCATCAGTCAAGTTGCTGTTCCTATTAATTAAGGGTAGTCCGATTGATTGGACACCGACCATTACTGGCCAATAAGCATTGTCTTTAAAGCATGATCAGAAGAGCCGATAAACACACAAGACAGTTTGTCTTTGCCATACTCAGACACACCACAGGACTATGCTGCTCAGTGGCTGCTAACAGACACAGCTAACTAGCTCTCCTCCTGTCAATATCAATATGGACTTTCAGTTTGGTTTAACCAGTAGAACATATTTTCCAGGTTCTGCCAGTAACCCTTTTGTGACTGAGGTTAAAAATGGACCAGTAGTGTGTAACAGTTATCATAATGTTAGGTCTCATGCTGAGGAGCCAGACAGTGCCTGTAACTAGGGCTGACACACTGCTGTGAAGAGAGGTAACAGCGTGAGAAGTAGCTCTGTTGTGGTCATTGTAGTCAGTTTAATTTATCCTTTTGGATTGTCTGTTCATAACAAGCACATATTCTGTCATTCCAAGTGGGGGGATGATTTAGCACTACTTCCTTCAAGCCCTGCAGCCTGACAGCTAACAACTAATGGAGTGAACAGCTGACTGATCTAACAGCTGCTGGAGCAAATAGAACGAGCAACGAGCTCACAGTATATACATGTGCTAAAGTACTTCACCTGAGTACAGTTTGGAGTTGCAGACACTTTACAACAATGTATACTTATCAATCTGTCAGAGATTAAATTAACTTGTTACAAGGCAGCTGAGACTCCTAAATTCTGTTCCCTATCCATCTTTTCTTACTGCTCCTTTTATGGTTAACAGATAACTTTTCATTTTGTTTAAAACCACTTTCTCTAAATCCATGTCAAATAAACATTATTATTATTTATTATTATTATTATTATTATTATTATTATTATTATTATTATTATTAGTAGTAGTAGTAGTAGTAGTAGTAGTAGTCGTAGTAGTAGTAGTAGTATCTTCCTCTGTATTCCAGGCTGCTCTCTTTGCCTCTTTATTTTCGTCAAGCGTTTCTCATCAGTAGGTATCAGAACAGGAGGATCCTGTTCTCTGCACATTCTCCAAGCAGTTCTCTGTCCTGATAGGATAAACTGGGTAGGGATACCAGATTTGTTTTTCTGCATGATTGGCGGGGGGGGGGAGTTTCTTTGGGTTTGTGACCCCATGTCAGTGGGTTTGTCAGTGTAACAGTGATTGCTGCGGGAATAAAAGCTATTTATAACTTATTCTAATAAAAACAATCTATCAGTTACAGCAGCAATTAATGGCAATTCTACTGCTATAAAATAGGTGACCAGAATGGGCTGATACTGTTTCAGGCATTCTGTGGTCAGTCTCAAAGGTTGTGATTGGAGCACCCTTATCTTATTTGAGAGCCTTCATTTAATATAAAGTGAATGTTATTTTGTTTTCTGGTAATGAAAATGGTGCACCATTTACTCCCCTCCATAAAAGTTAAAAGGTGGCAAAGAAAAGTTTTAAAGACTTTACACTTCACAAAGCTGACGCATACCGATACCTAGGCAGTGCCTGGGCATGCCTCAGCTGCCTGTGTTTACAAGTGACGAAAGCCCGAGAAGAGAAGAGGGAAAGAGGAGGAAACACTGACAGAAAGACAGGACAGTGACTGAGTAGGAAAGAAAAACGGTCTTATAACCTCATGAAGGTAAATCACGCCAAACTCTGAAGCTAATTACTGGTTTCCCATACATGTACGTCAACAAACAAACACATTTCTGATTAAACAGTAAAGCACACAGACTGGAGGAGAGGGGTAGAGTCCACACGAACAGGCACGTGGGTTTGAAAATATGCCTCCACCTAACAGGCAAATAAAAATCTGTCCCGAAAATAACCACTGCCAATAATCACACACAAGACATAAACAGCTGAACAAACAGAATACACACACATCAAAACTGACAACACGTATTTTATCTGGCTTAAACAGCAGCAATATTTCACAAATGAGCTGTTCTCCAACAGCACAACTGGCAGACAAGCTAATGAAGGAAACACCTTTGTAACCCCTATCACAAGTTACATATGCTAAAAGCTGGCAGACAGATAAAGTAGCTATTTTGTGCTGTACATTACCATGTGGTTGACGGTATCCACTGCACATTAAAGCCCCTGTTCTTCGAATCCAGGCACTGATATGGAATAATCCGTGAGCACGGCAGGCTGCTGGGAAACACACTGACAGAGAGCCAACAAATCTTCCCCGAGCTGTTATCACACTCCCTGGTCCCCCACCTCCACCCCCACCCCCTCTCCTTTCAGCAGGGCTTTCCAGATAGCCAGTCAGCCAGTCTGTTTTCTTGTCATGCCAAAGCTGTATATCAGCTCACCAGTGGCACCTCACTCCCTCTGGGCAAAATCATGTTCATTCCAGTTTCATTTTCATTTAGTTAGTTTCTAATGAGTTGTTTTCATACTGACGTGAAGAGTGCTTTGTTTTATGAGTAGGGCCCCTTGAGCAAACTTGTTTCCTTCCTGATTTTGTTTTATTATCCGAGCCACTTGGAATTATCACCGTCATAAGCTTTGAAACTGCTGCTGTAATTACCCTCTTCACATTTCCGGAAGCTAAAGTTTCTCAGTGCACATATCTAATCTGTGCACCCCACCCTAGCTTGCAAGAAATCCTCCACTTCCTCTGCATGCCTGCATGTCTTTTTTCCCCACAGTACCATTCCCCTGCGCTTCCAAAAGCCATGCTATATAAGACATAGATGTAGTGAGAGGGCAAGAAGGGAGGGGACAAAGAGGAAGTGTGAGGGCGATTGTTGTTAGCTGCTAAGGTAACACTCTGTTAATGTAGCGTTAAGTACGCTACTGAGCTAATGCCAATCAAAGCCCAGGTTCAGCATTCGTTTGTCTCACTTTGTTGTTGCACTCTCCAGCACTTTTCCAGTACTGTTCTGTCAAAATAAAAAACTATGGACATTGTTCGAGGGCAGCGCAAGATTCAATCATGATAGCCAACATATATATTAAAAAACAGACACATAGTCATTGCTGCATGTGATTAACACTAAACGTTTACATCCGTTCACCTTTTCTGCATCGCACACGGCGGGTGGAACCAAAGATCTCAAATTTGGACTCATCAGACCAAAGCACAGATTTCCACTGGTCCAATGTCCATTCCTGGTGTTTATTAGCCCAAACAAATCTCTTCTGCTTGTTGCTTTTCCTTAGTAATGGTTTTTTAGCAGCTATTTGACCATAAAGGCCTGATTCGCGCAGTCTGCTCCGAACAGTTGATGTAGAGATGTGTCTGCTACTACAACTCTGTGTGGCATTAATCTGGGCTCTAATCTGAGGTGCTGTTAACTTGTGATTTCTGAGGCTGGTGACCCAGATGAACTTCTCCTCAGCAGCAGAGGTGACTCTTGGTCTTCCTTTCCTGGGGCGGTCCTCATGGGAGCTAGTTTTGTCAAAGCACTTGATGATTTTTGCAACTGCACTTGGGGACACATTCAAAGTTTTTGCAATTTTCCGGACTGACTGACCTTCAGTTCTTAGAGGAATGATGGAGTGTCATTTCTCTTTACTTTGCTGATTGGTTCTTGCCATAATATGAATTCTAACAGTTGTGAAATAGGGCTGTCAGCTGTGTACCAACCTGACAAGGTACACCTGTGAAGTGAAAACCATTTCAGGTGACTACATCATGAAGCTCATCAAGAGAAGGCCAAAGGTTTGCAGCGCTGTCAACAAAGCAAAGGTGTTTTTTTTTTTACTTAAGAGACAATGAAATACTTCATGAGCCATTAATTAAGCAATTGTAAAGGCTTATAACCTCAGTTGTAACTTTACAACATTGAAGAAGAAAGGGCAGGTTGTAATAAGAAGAGCAGCAAACTTTGAGATGATCAGTGCCCAGTGCATCTCTAAACATCCAGTCCAGGTTCTTACAGGTCATTAACATTGCCCATCCATCTGCACACCAAGTCCACACATACATGAGTTATTATTGAAAGGCTAAGCATATTCTTTATGGAGGGCCTAGGCGCTCAGAACATGAGGCTTTGCACACAAACATTTTTTTTATAGGTTTTGGTCATGGCAAAATGACTCACTAACACCCCTAAAATGCAGCAATTGGGGCTACTTGTATGAAATTCAGAACATGTTTAATCACACCTAGACCTACTCATTTTTGGAAATTTGCATGTGTCATGCTTTAGCTCCTCCTAAAGCATTAACCCGATTGACTTCAAATTTTACCTGGGCAACCAGGACATTTCTGCAATGACAAGTTTTTAAAAATTTTGAGAGTGGCAAATTCCATTGATTGGCCATTAAACAGGAAGTTGCTTTAACTTTACTATATATGGCTGAATGTGCCCCAAACATTACATGTTTGAAGAGCCCTGGCGGCCCTAGCAGCTCCCATTGGCAGCATGTAATTACATTTTCTTTTTTTAAACATATACTTATATCCTCATGGGATGAACTGATATACTGCTGAAAGGGTAATCAAACACTTAATACCTTGATGATGCTGTTTTGTGAAGGTTGTGAGTTTTTGTTTAACACTGTGGAGGTGGCGGCACAATTAATGTCGATAATTCACGGTTAAACAGGAAGTTGTTTTAACTTTGGATTTTATCACAAATTTCAAAATCTCACACAACACCAACAACCACAACAGTATGATTCACATATCAGTGATATCAGTGAAGTGAGATGACTGCACAGAGCCCAAAGGATATTAAAAAATCCCCCCCCCAGCCACATCTGTTCACTCTGCTGCCATCTGGAAAAAGATACAGAAATATGTGCTGCCACACCACCAGACTACGGACCAGCTACATTCATCAGACTTTGGGACTGAGCATTTTTTACTATTAATGTACCCTAAAACCCAAACCTTATTTTGTTTTTGAAACCCTAGCCTTCTCAAAAATGACAAATTCTAGGAAGCAAATCCTAATAAAGATTATAAATGAAAATCTATTTACAAAATGTGAGAACAGCCTTGTATCAATAAATGCAATCCATTATTTGAAATAAAAGGATCTGCATGCCAACACACTGCACGGTACCATAGAAACACTAGTCTCATTCACACTGCCCTTTCAGTGCTGGAATCAGCCTGCTTTCGTTGCAGTGTTAATGCATCTCTGTGTGAAAAGGGCTACCGTGTCTTTCCTGTAGTTTACTGGAAAAAGGGAGGAGTCTTATTTGCATGGAAATTTATAAAAATGTATTTCATGGGTTATAATAGGAGCTTGCACACCAGGGCGGAACTTTCATGCAGCAAAAACAAAATCTGGAACCACTTTGTTGTCTGCGGAATTCCCTGTGGGAAACTACATGCTTGACCAATGAAATCGTTTGCATTGTATGATGTCACTTCCCGACTCCCAGCCAGAGGAAGGAAGTGACATAATATTATCTGAAAAATGTGCTAAACTTTAATCAATCTGGTGTCCCAGCACCCTATTTTATTTGACAAGAGTAGGGTTGATTATCTCAACACGGAGGTGAAAGACAACATTTGGCATTCAATAGCTCAGAAGCTTGGCTACAGGGATGGTGGTAAGTGTTGAAGCTGAGATAACGTAACGTTATACCTCCAGTGAAGCTACCTAGCCAGGATAGCAACAATGCTAAAAACAAAATGGAGATGTCCTGCTGTAATGATTATTTTACTATTATCATTATTGCTATTGTTATTAGCCTGCTGTGAGGGTGTGGAGGAGCTTGAGAACTCCTTATATCCTCCTCACCTCCAATATACAGTAGGTTATATCGTCGCCTATGCAATGATATACGTATGTTTAGCCAAATTGGACATTGGACGTTTACATGCATGCCCATAATATGATTATAATACAATTAAGACCATAAATAAACACCATTGTACCATTACTACTGTAAGAAACTCCAAGCTTCCAAAAACAAAGCCCAATATTATATGCAAAAGAGATGTTAAAAACTTTTGCGTCTCAGCTTTTATGTACAACCTAGCTGCCTTTGAGTGGAGTAGAGTTGCTCTATTTGATGATGTAGAGTTTGCTCTTGGATACTTTTATGATGAATTCCGACATATAGTCAACAAGGAGACACCTTGCTGTTCCCCCTGGGTCGGAGTGCATCCTTTGCTGAATTCAAGCAACATATCTCCTCTGTGCTTCAAAAGATCCATGGGAAAAAATACTTCATTGTTGATCCAACATCACCCCTCAGGCGAAATGATACCTGATGCAACCTCTTGTCATTTTTTTTGTTCAGTCATTGATAACATATAATTTTCACCTTTTATTGCTACATGTATAACAATGTAATAGGATAACTGAATGTAGGTCATTAAAAATAAATGATGATTAATAGCTGATGCATCAGAGTCAGGAAACAACTGACCCACAGGGGTATCTGGCTGACATGCACATTCAATTGATTAAAAAGGATTACTTTCTGGACATGTAAATCAAGATATCAAATTGTAATAGAAGTGGAAATACTGTCCATTTCCTTTCTCTATTTTTTTCTTTTCTTTCTTAACTGATCTATTTTTTAATTTACATGTTCAAAATAAAATTAGCAAATCAAAATCATGTCAGAACAGCCACACAATATATATTTTCATTATTATTATCATTTTAATCTACATGAATAAGTGAAAGGGACATTTAAAACTACATGTGCGAGCTGTTTTTTTCTTCTTTTGTTACAGGAAATGAAAACCAATACTTTCTTGTGGATGTTGTCTTCATGGATAGATGCAACTACTCAACAGTTTCCCAAGCCATACTAGCCTCCATCCATAGCAACTGTCTGGATCTGAATGATGCCTTGGCAGTGGTCACAGATAATGCTGCCTACTGTCTGGAAGCATACAGGGAGGTCCTGAAAGGAGTGATGCAGTGTCCATGTTACCTGCCTCTGCCATATCACCAATCTGGTGGGTGAGACCTAGCAGCATTACAAATATTTCTCTGATGCTGCCTCACTTGTGACATGGATGATATCTGTCTTCTTCAAGAAGCCCACCAGACTTTGAAGATGGGTGGCCTTCCTCATCAGTGAGGAGTGTGTGCAGGCCAAGGTTCCTCCTGAGGCAGTGTATACCAGATGCAACAGTTGGTTTGAGGCTGTCAAGTATCATGCAGTGTATGTTCACCTGTACAGACAGTTTTTGTTGGCAGAGGAGGCAACAGGCATGGCAGTCAAGAACATCCGCAGCCACTTGGAATCATAGGAGAAGAAGCAGAACCTCACTCTAAAGCTAACTTTCTTCTCAGAAGACTGCTCCAAACTGATGACCCCCCTGACCATCCTGGAAGGAACCCACAGAACAACAGCAGTGTCTGCACACAATGTCATGGAGGATCTTGGCTCCTACCTAGTTAATGGAACAGCAAAACATGTGGTTATGGACCCAAGACAGATGAGCTATTGAGGCAAATGGGGGTTCGAGAGAATCATGTTTTTTGACTTCTCCAGTGCGTTCAACACCATTCGGCCTGCCCTGCTCGGGAGCAAACTGACGGCGATGCGGGTGGACCCTCACCTGGTTTCTAGGATCACAGACTATTTGACAGGTCGACCACAGTATGTCAGACTGCAGGACGGTGTGTCTGACACTGTGGTCAGCAGCACCGGGGCACCACAGGGAACTGTTCTCTCACCATTTCTGTTCACCCTGTACACCTCGGACTTTCAGTTCCGCTCTGAGACCTGCCACCTGCAGAAGTTCTCGGACGACTCTGCAATTGTTGGCTGTATCAGTGAGGAGAAGGAGGAGGAGTACAGGGGCGTTGTGGACTCCTTCGTCGATTGGTGTGAGAATAACCATCTGCATCTTAACACCACTAAGACAAAGGAGCTGGTGGTGGACTTCCGCAGGAGGAAAGCCGCACACACACCTGTCTCCATCAAAGGTGTGACTGTTGAGGTGGTCCAGGATTACAAATACCTTGGAGTCCACCTGGATAACAAACTGGACTGGGCCAAGAACACAGAGGCTGTGTACAAGAAGGGCCAGAGCCGACTCTATTTCCTGAGGAGACTCAGGTCCTTCAATGTCTGAAACATCATGCTGAGGATGTTCTACCAGTCGGTGGTAGCCAGTGCCATCTTTTTTGGGGTTGTGTGCTGGGGCAGCAGGCTGAGGGCAGCAGACGCCAACAAGATCAGTAGGATCATCAGGAAGGCTGGCTCCGTCCTGGGGGTCCAACTGGACTCTTTGGTGGTGGTGTCTGAGAGGAGGATGCTGTGCAAACTGCATAGTATCCTGGACAACAACATTCACCCTCTCCACCAGGTGCTAAACTCACACAGCAGCACCTTCAGCAGCAGACTCATCCCACCCCGATGTAACACGGAGCGCCTGAGGAAGTCTTTTCTCCCTCAGGCCATCAGACTGTTTAATGCATCCACCTCTGGTCGCGGGAGGGACAGTGGAGACACTGTCACCTGAGCCAAATCAAATCAATATCATTCCCTATCACCTCCATCACTTATTGAGTGTGCACTGGACCTTGTAAATCTCCTGCACTGGACTTAGTAAATTGCTGCTATTTCATGCTGCTGCTAAATTTACTATTTTTTTCACTTTATACCACTTGTCACTTTATTCAATCTTATTGTGTACTTTCTTTTCAGTTTTATGCTGCTCGCGGTTGGATTGCATTCTGTGTACTTAGTAACTAGTTTATTTATTACTTTACCATTATTTATTACTTTTGTATTCCTTTCTCACTTTGTTTTACTACTGTTGCAAGACGGAATTTATGAAAAAATAACACAGATTTCATAGGACCTTATCTCTGTCTCTTCATGCTTTTTACTGATCTGTCAAAGTCATGTGATGTTGTGGGAACACGTCTGATCGCAGCTCTACCCCTAAGGGCCTTGCTTAGCTCTGACAGGAATGTACAAGCATAATCTCAAACAGGAAAAGTGTGCATACTAATGAATTATGTAGAAAAAACAAAACTTTCTTAGCTTCTGACCCTTTCGATAGTTATGTTAAGATATTGTACAAGAAGGTAGTCAAAAGACACTTGAAGCTAAATAATACTGTTGCTGCAACCATCAAAACATGTACATTATAGATGATGAGTTCCCTGCTGCTGGCCCACTCACGCTGCAATGTCCGTTAAACCCATTAAAACTTCCCAGAGCAGACAATGTCATTTACATCCACTTCATGCTGCTGTTGACCAGTTGTGCAGAGGTGAGACAAGAGCCAAGGCTTGTCTCTTGAGCATCTTTGTTCATTGTTATCCCAACTACTTGAAACATTATGACTGTCTTCCAGGAGAGACTGTTTTAATACATGCACCATTCATTATGTCCATATGTAAATGAAACAGACAGTAAAAAAACACTTCTGATTTCCAATGTGGTCAGATGACAGGTCATGTAACAATACCAAGCCTTCCCAAACAACAAACTGGAAGAAATTACTCAGGACACGTTAAGCATGTAGTTTATGTATCACTAAATCACTAGTAGAATTCTGGAGATCATAAATGGACTTGCATTTATATAGCACTTTTCTGGTCTGACCACTCACAATGATGCCATACAAGGCGGCAATGTTCTAATAAGGAGTGATGCTGTGCTTCCTAGCCAAAGCTCCCAATGATATTTCTATGCTCAACCATTCACTCATCCACTCTTGCACAGCCATTGGGAGCAATTAAGGTTTATCATCAGGCCCAAGGTCACTTCATGTTGCAGCTGACAATCAACCAACCAACAACCAAGTGAAATATGACCTCTTTGATGGAGGAAGTGATTATTGATTGCAGGTGCTTTTAAATAGTGAAACATAATGATCACTGCATACAGCATCCTCAGAGGTAAAGAACAATCAGAGGTATTACATGTTGTCTGTTTGCTGGTTTGCTATGCCAAAAACATTTTCCCCTTTGCTGTCATGAAAATAACAAACTTTTGACTCAAGTGCACACCTCTTGGCTATGGGGTTATATGAAGGAGAAATATTAGAAGAAGCATCAATAACAGAAGAAATGTCAGACCTCAGACTATTTTACTGCATTTTACGGCTTCATGGTGATGCTAGAGTAAAGGTCATTGGCTCAAGAAAGCATATTTAGAAGGCCAAAAATATCCTGATATGGAGAGCAGAGGATTGCTATCCTTGGGTCTCCCCACAAGCAATGCAAACACATGTATTTGATTTGCATATACTCAGTCAAAATAATGTAAAGATGATGACAAATACAGACTAGGTCAGAGTGGTAAACAGAAACTGACAGCAACTGCTGTCACCTGACCAAACATTCCTGCAGAGTGACTCACTGTGTGAAGTGAGCCACAGTTCATAGGATGACTACTGCTACTGGTCAGGACACAGAGGGCTGCCGGGGACCAGGACATAGCTTACCACCTCTATCCACTGGCACCACTGGCACAAAAAACAAATAAACCAAAACCACTCAGTACACAGAACTAAATGCAAACATCTTCAGAGAAGTTTATCATTGTCTTGGACACTGTAAATCAAATTAGCCAAACTAGATAGAAGACTGTGGTGTCTTCTGATAGTGTCCACAAATGAGGTGTAGCATGAGAAGCATGTAAGCCCAACAGCAGCAGCAACTTCCATGTGTTCAGTAGCAGGATTGTTTTGGTAGTGCTCCTGAGCTTAACACACATCACTGTAGTTAAGTATGTAAAATTGATGAAAATCACAGTCTCAGTTGGAACCATAAGGTTGTGGGTTCGCAAAAAAAAAAAAAAACCTAATCCTAATCCGAACATAACCCTTCAATGTAAATGACAGAAGCTTAATTTGCAAGAAAATGTATAATCAGGATACCAACAGGTGCATCATATTCCAAATGATATGTCCAATGAGTGAAGACAATTGTGAGAATAAAATAAGAACTGAGCTGACAAAAACTGCAAAACTAGGCAGCAAAGCAGATGGAGATACCAGCTGTTTGAACAAAAAAAAGGGACTGTCTGGTAAAACTGTTTACTACTGTTTTATATTTGTAAAAGGCATAGGATTGGTTATCCTCTAAGGCACAGACAGCAGCTGAACTAATACAGAGTCATAAGGATACAAGTTTAGACCTAAACTGTATTGCCTGTAACTTTAATCATGTACTGTAAATGTCTACAAAGATTGCACTACAAACTGCAGACGCATTTGCTTTTACCATGGTAGTGCTGCACAGATCACATATGCATGAACACCATGGATTGGGTGGTCCAAGTAAATAATTATAAATATAAACATTCTGGCTAATATCAGATGGTTTGCTGGTGGGCGATGCAATACATCTTATTAATGAGGAAAACCTTATATATCTTGCATAACCAGCGGCAATAACGATGTAAGTATCTCTCCTCCTAACAAATTAGTGCACAACTACGCATGAGACATATCAGTTAAACTTTATTAATTTGTGTTGTGGAAAGAAAGAAATTCAAAATTGAGATTTTTTCTATTTACAATATTAATGAGGTAACAGTACAAACTCAGAAATAAATATATAAACAAGCAGTTCTCGGAAGGAAATTAAGGTCCCCAGAAAACTGTGAAGTTAGAAAGGTATCATGGTCTGCCACATAAACATGAAATTGTGTAGGAATGGAGATTGTTTGTTTGTTTATTTGTTGTAGTTCTGTGTTATCATAAAATATATATACACTGCCAGTCAAAAGTTTGGACACACCTTCTCATTTAATGTTTTTTCTTTGTTTTGGTTTCTTTGTTTGCATTGTAAATTCTCACTGAAGGCATCAAAACTATGATTGAACACATGTGGAATCATGTAGTAAACAAACAAGTGTGAAATAACTCAAAACATGTTTTATTTTTTCTCACACCTCTCAACAAACCCTCAGTGTAAGGGACTAAGGCGCCATTTAAGGGAATTGGGACTTACTGTATAACTACAGTGATGAGGTGACATGGCAGGCAGGGACAGGAGAGGAATGGAGCAATAAAGAACAGAGTTGGATATTAGTAGCAGCTAAAAAAGGCTTACAGAGCCGGAATATTTTCATATCTCACTCGGTTAATTGAGGATTTATCTTGACCAAATCAAAGCTGACCATGGAAAGACAAACCAAACAGGGTTTTTTTTTTTTTTTGTCGTCTTTGTGTTTAGTTTTATGTCAAGTTAAATTAGAGTGTTTATTATAGTGTTTTAACAAGGCAATTACGTTCGTCCTAGTTTGGTAATGGGGAGAAACTTGAATCCAGAAAGTGTATGGTTGTAGCTTTCTGTTTAGTAAGGAAAATAGGTACAAAAATCTTTCCTTTCTCGACATTTTCTTTACTTGATGACTAAGTAGGAAGCTTGCTTACATCTACTGTAAAACACATCTTGAGGTACAAAGTAGTTATTACAGGAAGGGCAGGTTCCACAGTACATTACACTGTTGCTTCTACGTGTGGACACTTTTCGTACAACAGATTCAGCTGAAAAGCTTTTTAGGGTTCCCTGCACTGCTCCTCTTTGAACCTTTAGTCTAGCCGTGATTTGACTTGATTTCATACTGCAGCAGGATAAGTAAAGCAAACACACCTCAAAGTTTTGCAAGAGCTACTTGCAGACCAAACAAGACAAAAGAAGACCTGACTGTCACTGACCTCCCTCTATGCCAGAAGTGCATGTAATTATTAAAGCATACCAAAAACTGAATTAATAGATTTTTTTTCAAAGATTTTTGACTCGACTGTATGTGCTGGATTTATTCAAAGGCAAGGTCTTCATCTGCTGTCCTATGGGCACTTGTTCTTCAAGCGCACAGTCTAACATACTGCATGGAACTCAGAAGTTTATGATAACAAAAGCAAGGGTCATATTCATGCAAAACAACACATAAACCACACTTAACCTTTGGTGCAACAAAAGCACTATGGAGGACACACACATAAGTGTAGATGAAGTCAATTACACTGTATAGTACAAAGATGGATTGAGGTTTGTATGGCGGCAACAGAAGAGAGCAACTGACTCTAATCACAGAATCACACTGCTTTGAATGGGAAGTAAATTCCAAGTATATTGTGTAATTACCAGAAGATTGCACAAAATCAAGGCACTACTCTCCACGCACTCCCCTCTTTCTGATTAAAGATTTCACTCAGTCTCAGGGGTAAACATCCAACGAATAGTTCAACCTCCTAATGTTTAATTCAGTGTTGACTCAGTATCCTACCTCAGCATGCTACATGTGATCCTTTAAGATTTGGTAAAGTCCAGCTGCTCCCATTTGGCCTGAGTGCCTCCTGCACTCTGCGTCTCTCAACCCACCAGGTTATTCCTCCTCAACTCGGTGTCAAGAAAAAAACTGAGTCACCCTGAGGCACTGATCGAATCCTGCCTCCAATGTCTTCACTATTGTTTACAAGGTGCTTTCAAGTCTGCCGAGCTGTGTGTCTATGTATGTGTGTGTGTGTGTCTGTAGATCACACAACATGTATGTGTGTTGGTTAGGGTGTGTATAAATAACGCAGTTGGGAGGGACAGAGGCTTGCAGAGCAGCTGACTCAACACATTCTAGTTTGGGTGAGTGCTCATCACACACAGCAGTATGGCTGGTACTATTCAAAACACTGGAGGACTGTCCAACCAACACACACTGCAAGCCCTCACTAGTGTCTTGCTAACATTAGGGCCATCTCTGCTTTGGAAAATTAATTTCACTTACACTGAATTTCAAGTTGGCTTCCTTCCAGCAGTTGCAGAGGAAATAATTGTCCTAACACACAACATCATCTTTCAAGATAGTATACAAGTGTCAAGTGTACTTACAAGAACAAGAACAACATAGATCACTGATGTGGGAGGAAAACCTGTGACTGTAGCTCCAATGTGGTGAGAAGATACAATTCTGAAATTATTAGGGCCCAAGCAGGGAACCTGCAAGGACCCTATTGTTTTTGAAAGGATTCTTTATCAGGGCCCGAGCAGGGAACCTGCAAGGACCCTATTGTTTTTGAAGGGATTCTTTATTTATTTATTTATTAGGGCCCGAGCAGGGAACCTGCAAGGACCCTATTGTTTTTGAAGCGATTCTTTATTTTTAGGGCCCGAGCAGGGAACCTGCAAGGACCCTATTGTTTTTGAAGTGATTCTTTATTAATATGTCACACATTGTTAAACCTTATATCTACATGTTCCCTCAATTCAGCTGAATTATTTGGTGTAGGCCACGCCCACTTTTGCATTAACTTTCCATTCGCAAAATCGCGACAAATGCAAAACCTACTTTTTCGAACTCCTCCTAGGCAATTTGACCAATTTGCACTAAACATTGCGTGAAGCATCTGTGGACCCTCCTGACAAAAAGTTATCAAAAGAATAGTTGATAATTGATAGTCCATAAAACGCCCGAAATTTAAAACAACAAATTCCTGCATATTGTGTTAAAAGCAGACGATCGTGTACATCTTAACAAAATACTGTCTGATTATCACGTAAATGTTCATAATTGTGTTCCATGGACTGATGAGGCTTTGTGTAAAATTTGGTGCAAATCGACCAATAGGTGACGATCTGGTCACAGTCTGATTAGTTTGAATGGAAAGTAAATGGGAAAATCTTAAAATCCTCTTCAAAACTCATCGACTTTCAACCTCTTCTTGTGCTTCATGGTTTGAGCTACAGATACCATTCCACCTTTTAAAGAGTCAGAAGACCTTGAACTGTTGCGCATGTATTCAGTTTCTAAAAATCTTTTACGGTTTCCAAATCATCACAGTTTTGGTTTTAAGGATTTTTAGGCCTTCTTCTGATTTTGTAATGGGTGTGTCTTGCGTGAGCTAGAGGGCGTGACATCATCGCTAGAGTGTAGAGCAGCTGGAAGAACTGGAGAAAAAATTCTCCTCAGCTACTGGACGATGATACTTTCAGTTTCTTCCTGAAGCTATTTCATTGGATTATGCCTCATGTGGACATTTTCGTCGGCCAGCTCCAGAAGCGGACCATCAACTCAGTCTTTGTCTGGGGAGTCATGCAGCAGTACATGCACTTTTTCTGACTTCAGCGTAACAGTTGACAGTGACTTTATATGAATTTCTTCAATTTTGTAACTGTCATGACTCCTGTTTGTGTTGTCCTCGTATCTGGTTTTGGTTTTTGATTCATGTCCTTTTTTCTATGTCTTGTTGTGTTCTGTGTTTTGGTTTTTCCTTGTCTTGTGTCTCATGTTCTGATTTTTCCATGCCCTCATGTGTCCTTTAAGTTCTCCTGTGTTCTCCCCTCTGGCACCCTCTGTCTGTTGTCTTGTTCCCTCCTGGTCTGTTCCTCTGTGCTCCTCCCCCTCATTATCACACCTGGCTTCCTTCCTCCTCTCTCCTCACCTGTTCCTCGTCATGTCATTAGTGTCTGTGTATTTAGTCTCTGTGTTCCCCTCACTCCTTGTCCGGTCATTGTTTGCTGTTCTCTGTTTTCTGTCTCCTGTTCCTCGCTCCTTTCCATGCTCCTGTCCACACTCCGGTCCCGTTTGGTATGTTTTTGGTTTTGAGTTTTCTATGTTTGAGTTGAACTTTGATTTTTTGATTTGTACTTTGTCTAGCTGTTTTCTTTTGCTACTTTGTCTGGTTCTTGTTTGCTACTTTGCCTTATGCCTTTTTTGTCTGCTTTTGGTTTTTGTAACAGCTTTAAATAAAGCTCGCCTTTTGTTTGTTCCCTTATCCTCGCCTCCCTTGTGTAACTGCATTTGGGTCCTCCTTCCCCTTCCATAGTTTCCTTCCCCTTCCATAGTCTTCCCTTTTTGACCCTGACCTGACAGAATGACCGGACCAGAAATGGACCTACCAGACAGCGTACTGATTTGTAGGCTGGGAAACAAATTGGTGGAGATTCTGAGCAGCCAGGCTGACACTAAAGGCCATAGCAGACTATGACAAAGAACTATTTATTAGGCCTTGGCTGAAGGAACTCCCTTGGATCGCTCAGGTGATAGCGGTTCTAGATAACCTCAGGAAGGCCTTGGTGGCTTCGGCCACAGCCGAGCTTCCAGCCCAGGCCTCAGCCGCAGCCACAGCCGGCCTCCCAGCCCAGGCCGCAGCCACAGCCACAGCCACAGCCACAGCCACAGCCACAGCCGAGCTCCCAGCCCAGGCCGCAGCCGCAGCCGCAGCCACAGCCGCAGCCGCAGCCACAGCCGAACTCCCAGCCCAGCCCAGGCCACAGCCACAGCCACAGCCGAGCTCCCAGCCCAGGCCGCAGCCTCAGCCACAGCCGAGCTTCCAGCCCAGGCCTCAGCCACAGCCGAGCTTCCAGCCCAGGCCTCAGCCTCAGCCACGTCGACACCTGCCAGTGGCCCCCAGTCGGCGTTCTGGTCGACACCTGCCAGTGGCCCCCAGTCGGCGTTCCGGTTGACACCTGCCAGTGGCCCCCAGTCGGCGGTCCGGTCGACACCTGCCAGTGGTCTTCAGTCGGCAGTCCAGATGAGGCCAGTTCCTGCACCTCGGTCGGAGGACCGGCCGAGGCCCACGCCAAGTCTAGTCCATGCACCTCGGTCGGAGGACCGGCCGAGGCCTGTTCCTGCACCTCGGTCGGAGGACCGGCCGAGGCCCACGCCAAGTCTAGTCCATGCACCTCGGTCGGAGGACCGGCCGAGGCCTGTTCCTGCACCTCGGTCGGAGGACCAGCCAAGGCCCACGCCAAGTCTTGTTCCTGCACCTCAGTCGGAGGACCGGCCGAGGCCCACCCCAGGTCCAGCGCCTGTTCCTGCTCCTCGGTCGGAGGACCGGCCGAGGCCCACGCCATGTCCAGCGCCTGTTCCTGCACCTCGGTCGGAGGCCCAGCCGAGGCCCACGCCAGGTCCAGCGCCTGTTCCTGCTCCTCGGTCGGAGACCCACGCCTTCGCCTTCGCCTTCGTCTACGTAGCCAGCCTCCAGGGGGTTCCAGCCCACACCTTCGCCTTCGCCGTCATCGCCGGTTTCCAGTGAGTTCTAGGCCGCTCCTATGTCTTCGTCGCCGCCCTCCGGCGAGTTCCAGGCCGCGCCTACGCCTTCGTCGCCACCCTCTGGCGAGTTCCAGGCCGCGCCTACGTCTTTGTCGCCGCCCTCCGGCGAGTTCCAGGCCGCGCCTACGCCTTCGTCGCCGCCCTCCGGCGAGTTCCAGGCCGCGCCTACGCCTTCGTCGCCGCCCTCCGGCGAGTTCCAGGCCGCGCCTACGTCTTCGTCGCCGCCCTCCGGCGAGTTCCAGGCCACGCCTACGCCTTCGTCGCCGGCCTCCGGCGAGTCTGAGGCTGCGCCTATGCCTTGGTCACCGGTCTCCAGCAGGTTCCAGCCTGCGCCTCAGTCCACGTCCCTGGTCCCCAGTGGGCCCCAGTCCTCGCCTCTACCTCCTTGTTTATTTGAACCTTGGCCCTCCCCCTGACCCCCTCCACCCTCCCGGCTTTGACTCTGGCCCTCCTCCAGATCCCCTCCACCCTCCCGGCTTCAGTTGGACTTTGAACCCTAGTATTGAGGGACATCTGGGAGCTGTCCCTTAAGGGGGGGGTTCTGTCATGACTCCTGTTTGTGTTGTCCTCGTATCTGGTTTTGGTTTTTGATTCATGTCCTTTTTCTATGTCTTGTTGTGTTCTGTGTTTTGGTTTTTCCTTGTCTTGTGTCTCATGTTCTGATTTTTCCATGCCCTCATGTGTCCTTTAAGTTCTCCTGTGTTCTCCCCTCTGGCTCCCTCTGTCTGTTGTCTTGTTCCCTCCTGGTCTGTTCCTCTGTGCTCCTCCCCCTCATTATCACACCTGGCTTCCTTCCTCCTCTCTCCTCACCTGTTCCTCGTCATCTCAAGACCACAATCAAAACCAAGCATGTCCATCCATCCATCCATCCATCTTCTTCTGCTTTATCCGGTACCGGGTCGCGGGGGCAGCTGTCTGAGAAGGGACACCCAGACTTCCCTCACCCCGGACACTTCCTCCAGCTCTTCTGGGAGGATCCCAAGGCGTTCCCAGGCCCATGTGCCCATGAAAAAATGCCAATGAAATCCACTCTGCCAGAGAATGGTGGACAACTCCATCTAAGTTAGGAAAATGTTGCAGCCCCAAGCCAAGGTCAATATCTGTAATACCCAAATGGATACCAGTGGACCTGCTGTCAGGTATGATCACTTGTCATAATCTTCACAGGGGAAAATTGGTGTTTTTGAGGCCAGTGTGACCTGAGAAGTGTAGTAAAAAATTACATGTAATGCTGTTCTTTCTATCTATCTGTGACTTCCACTGATAGTATTGGGGCTCCACCTCTAATACTGTTTGGGTCCACTGCTTGATTAGTTTGCTATCAGCTGTAAAGCGAGCATTTGCACCATACCCTAGTGGTGACACAGGAGATGAGCCTGAAGGTGAAGCTCTAATCCAGCATCTTCCTAAAGTTAATCCATTATGTTTAGGGACTGGAGAAGGATCTTAGATATCTGTACGGAGCTCTGAGTAGAACTTCTGCTCCTTCCCATTGAAAAGAGTCAGTTAAGGTTCTAAATCCTGATCAAGCGCCTCTGGAAAATTTCTGGGCTCCATTCAACTCTTAAAAGGCCCCTGGTGATTGAAAAAATTGTGGAGGACAGGAGGAAAACCAGTCCACGGTGTCATGTTATTTTATACAAATCAACTACTTATCCCTACTTTCTTATGTTCAATGAAAATTAAGCAATAAAACAATGACTTACAAGACTTCTTTAAAAAACATGTTATTAAATGGCAAAAGGCTGTTGACATTAGGGCCATGAGAGAGGAGCAGAGAGGCTGTTTACATCAGGACATCAGGACCATGAGATGTACAGTGGGCTAATATACAAGACAAAAAAAATACCAATGTGTACCCCTTCAAGGTTTCAATCCCCAGTTATCTGTGTGGTAGGCAACTGCTCTACCCACTGTGCTACCGAAGCAGTCAATGTACATACTTCACGGCAGCACAGGACATCACTTTCATCACTCATCACAATCACCCAAAACAACTGTGTTGCTGTTATGTATTGTGTCCCGGTCGTGCCGCTATTATTACGTCCTCCAGCAGGACGGACGAAACAACAACTATGAATTATCTTTCTGACTGCTTCTCTCTGATTTCGCCGATCAGTTTTTTTTTCTTTCAGAAGTTTGCTTATATTTCCTTTGAAACCGATTCCAATATCGCTGAAAACTCCATATTGCTTGTCCGAGCATGGCTGGCAGTGAAAGCTGTAAAATACATAGAATTATTTTTTGTTTACGGTTGTATAAATGTGAGAATGAAATTTGGGAACTGTTATTGGACCACCCTGCTGTCAATCTTGTATTCTGTTTGCTGATTGGTAAGGGAGGACGTCCTCCCTTAGTGTGTCATTTTATGTGTCTAATCCAATCATAGATCAGCATGAAAAAATCCTAAATGCATTGAGTGAATGGAAGGAGATCCCTCCCACGGAGGACAGAAGCCCTCCGTCCTCCTCTAGCCCCCACCTTCCTGCTCCCTGCTCCTCTCACAGACTGCTCTGTCTCTTCCGTCTGCAGCTCAAGCTGTTCAACCATTTTAAGTGGATTTCCTTCCAAGGAAGAAACTTTTTTCATAATAGATATATAATATCTTATAAATGATACTGAGATTTGGTAATGATTTATTTCAACCAGTTACTACTTAAAAATAAAATTGATCTTCCTCTTGCCTCTCAAAAATAGAGGAGGACCAACCTCCTCTGCGTCTATGGACGAGCCTCCTCTGGTGGAATTATTACACGTGCCATTTAGTGATCACATTTTAGGCATGCTGGGGCAAAATTTGTCTGGGTTACCATGCATAGACATCATGGCTGAACACAGATAAGTGTCCTTTGGTCTTTAGTTCTCAGCAGGAAAATGGGCAGTAGCTGACCTAAGATGGCAACACTCCCCAAACTTGGACCATGTTCAGCTGGTCATGACTGAACATGCTATCTCCATGATGACAAAAATACAATAGCTACCTTGGTTCTGTCAGTGCAAGTCTGGATATAACATGTCAGGGGCTGCAAGCTGCAAGGGTTGAGACAGAATGAACTTTTGCAAATTTGTTGAAACATCTCCAGACCCCTTCTAGCACATACTTGAAATACTTTGCCCTCATTATTTTATTTAATATTCAAATTATACTGAGCCCATGTTTGCTCCCAGTGGCTCTTCCATCAGTGGGTGAGTGTGAATGGTTAGGGCTCCTGATGAACAGGTAGCATCTTGCACGGTAGCCTTTGCCACCAGTATATGAATGTGTGTGTGAATATGTGAATGCTGACTTGTGTTGTGAAGCTTATGTGACATTAAGTTAAGGTCAAATTAGTTGGACAAACTATTTTCTAAACAAACCTGAACCTTCTCTTTTACATATTAACAATATATAGTTCAGGTAATGTAGAAATGAGACTTGGTTCAGTTTGAGGGAATCCCCATGACTGGTGGTCCACACCAGAAGTCTGGTGTTAAACCATTCTAACAAACTGTTGGAACAAGTGTGACGCAATTTGAAGAGCTCCTCAATGATATTTGCTTCAGTGGATATTCATGTCACATGCTTTGTGTACGTTAAGATTAACTTGCCTAGTCTTTTTCCATTTCACTCTGATACAATACAATTTCTACAAAAGCCTAGCATAATAATTTTTTTGCAAGATGTTTTTGAAATTGATTGTTTCCACCAGCCCAATTACCAAAATAAAATGCTGGCATTACATGTTCACTTTTCATGTAACAGAGCTGACTTTCATGTCATGAGATGGATAGGATGGTGGAAGCCTCACAGCTCGATGAGATCAGACAGACCACTGTTCAAAATGGTTTTCAAACATTTGTTTGTGTGAAACCACTGATGTCGGAACATTTCCACCTGTGCTTGTGTCAACAAGACATTTACCTTTAGAATATTTAACAGACCCCTCTGTCCAAAGCCAGTTATGATAAGTACATTTTAGTATGCATAATGCTATGCAAGGTCAAGGTGGAGTCTGAATAAGTGAGTCATGAGTCTTTTGCATAAGATGGCGAGTGACTCTGCTGTCCTGAAAATAGTCGGGAGTTCATTCCATCACTGAGGCGCTAGAACAGAAAGAGACAAAGAGTTGTGACTTTGCTGAGAAACCTTTGTTTGCTCTCAGTGATGGTGGCATCAGCCAACCAGCAGATGGAGCGGTGCGAAGTGCTCGCACTGCGGCATGTGTTCTGACCAGCGTTTGGGGGTAGATAGGTGTAGTTTCGTTGACAGCCTTGCAGGACAGTACCATTGTCTTGAATCGCATGAACGCAATACTGTGATGTCCTCGACAGTGACTGACAGGTCCATGCAATGCCGTCTTTCCCTGATGAAGAGGAGTCCAGTTTAATCAAGGTTGAGCTTGTGCTGGTGTGCAGTTGTCCAAGTGGAGATGTCTGGAAGACATTCTGAGATGCTAGTTGCAACAGGTTTTAGAGGAAGATGGGGAAAAGAGAAGAACAGTTGGGTGTCGGCTGCATAACAGTGGTAAGAGAATCCATCTCTCTATAAAAGCAAGGAATCTCTGTCTGTCTGTCTGTCTGTCTGTCTCTGTATGTGTGTGTTCCTCAAATATCTCTGCGGATCAGGATCAGGACCTGAGAGTTTCAACAACAAATTATTTCATAAATGCTTTACAAATTCTGCGAGCATTGTCCACCGGAGCCAGCACAGTCACGTGCGCACCAGAGCCAATCACTGCAGAGCTCAAACTCACGGCATACCTCAAGAAACAAGCAGATTTATACCTGCAGCAGCGCGAGCTGGACCGGGATTTTGCCGGCGGTTCCGTTCCGTTCTGTTCTGTGCATCTAAACTAACTGTTGTGGATTAATGAGACTAAACAAGTCCGGACCGAGTCTGTTCCGGTCTGAGGAGATCCCAAGAACAACAAGGTGAAATCGAAATCTGTGGATGTTTGTGTGTAGATAGCTGCTAGCCACTACCCCACACGGCCCACCTCCTGAGTCGACGGACGCACCGCCAGGTCCAAAACTGGACTTAGGGTAAATAATGTTCGCCACGCTTTTTCGCAAACATTGCCGTCACGTTTGCTTTGTGTCTGGTGCAGGAAGAAATGGTAAAAATGTTTTTTTGTCACAAAAGTGTCTGCTAGCAGCAAGTTTTGTTGTTGAGGAACAGGAAGTTGTGGGAGGTACGGAGGCGGATGAATGACAGGCAGCGACGGTCAGTGTAGAGACAGCCAGCGATATTGAGAGTTGAGAGAATTGTGACATTTAGCATGTTTGGAGTGTGTAGTTAGTGTGTTACGGAGTGTTTGGTGTAGTGTGTTTAGTGTTTCGTGGAGTTGTTTTTTATGGTTAATGAGTCAAAACAATAAGGAGATGCTGAATGTGGAGCAGGCAGTGCAGCTCTTCATTCAGCTGGAAGGAGGTCAGGCAGACCTGAGCATTGCCTGCATTTAAATGTAAATAGTTACATATAACTTTGTACATTTTTAAAATGTATGCACATATTTAGCAAGCAAAAATGTATATTTACATTATAAGTAATAAACTTATAACTTTTTATACTCAGATTTTATGTTTTTTTTGTGATTTTAGGTCCATTGTGTTAATACAGTATGTCAAAATAAAAAAATAACTGTACAGTCACACATGTGAGGTTGTGCTGAAAATAATGACACCAAGTAAATAGTGTTTAAGGTGAAATATAATGGCAAAATCAAAACTAGTCAAAAGCAGCCAATTATACACTGGACTATTGGATTTCACAACAAACCTAAATATCCCTGATGTCCCACCTTCAAACACAGCCTCATTTGGCCATCCATGAAAAAGCTACTTAACTCCCACTTTTCTATAGGAATACATATTTCCTACGGACACTGCACTAGTATGATGTGATTGCACAGCCCAATGATCTAGTGTATAGTGAAAACAGAAGTGGTCCTACTACTGAGCCTTGAGGGACACTGGTTTCCAGGAAGCAGAGACAAGGAGCCATTCCATTTGACCTGAAAGGTGCGATTTGTCAGGTATGATGTGAACCAGGTTAGAGCAGAGTCAGCAATGCCAAGTTCAGCCAGAGTAGAGAAGAGGATTTGGTGGTTGACTGTGTCATACACAGAAGATAAGTCAACGAGAATGAGGACAGATGAGTGGGACGAGGCTCTGGCTGCACAGAAGGACTCAGTCACTGTGAGGAGGGCCGTCTCAGTGGAGTCTGCAGTCCTGAGGTCTGATCAATTGGGGTCAAGGCAGTTGTTTTGTGAAAGATAGGAGGACAGTAGTTGTAGGCGGCACATTCCAGGATTTTAGAGAGCAATGAAAGAAGAAATACAGGTCTGTGGAGTGGCCTGACTGTAGCTGCCTTGAAAGGAGCTTGAAAAAGGCCTTTAGTGAGGGAGGAGTTGATCAGGGTGGTGAGGAATGGCAAGATGCCGTGTGAGATGTCTTGGAGAAGGGAGGAGGGAATCGGGTCAAGGGAACAGGTGGTGGCACAGTTAGATGGCTGAAGCAGGTAAGGCCATCCAAGGTGAGGGTTGGGAAAGTGTTTCATGTTCTAAAATGGAACCTACAGAAGTTTTAACATATCTATGCTCAGCAGGAATGTATATTGACAAAATTAGACTGACAACTGGGTTGGTTTTAACCCTCTGGATTCGACAGGCATGCCCACACATCCAAAGCATGTTACAGTTTGAAGATGACGTAGCAGGAAGACACAGCCTTGCTGAGTTTCAACTTTTGTCGAAAGTGCTCCAAGTAAAACCAGACTTATCATGAATAATTTATGCAATGCTTTTTCTTGAATACGGTCATCACGTTGTGTGTGTTTGGTGCATGTTTGGTAAAGGAATAAAAAGTAGAAACGGGCTGCTCTAAGGAAAGTGTTTACAAGCACGAAAACATGTCACACCCCCTTTCCTATTGGTGGAAAAATGCACTACATCAACTAATCAAAAAATGATGCGACAATGCACATGATTTAGTTGCTGAGGAAGAGGAGAAAGTCAGTCTGCAGTGATGGTGTAGGAAGAGAACCAGCATTAGTGATAGCGATAGCAGGTTTTGAGATTTGTCACACTTAGTGTGTTTGACGTGTATAGTTGGTGTGTAGTGTAATGTCGTGTTTTTTTTGTTTCGTGTGTCAAAACAATCGTGGCAACTACTGAATGTTGAGCAGGCAGTGCAGCTCTTTGAGCTGGGAAGAGCTGAGGGAGACCTGAGCCTGAGGCATTGCCTGCATTTTAATGTTAATAGTTGTATACAACTGCAAAAACTTATGTACAAATTTAGCAAACAACATTTTCTGCATTCTAAGATATAAAAAGTGGTTCATTATGCATTTGTGGTTTTCACAGTAAAAAAATCAAACTTTTTTCTGCTCATATTTTATGTTGGGTTTTCTTTGTCTGACTTTGGGTCCAATGTGTTAATACAACAAACAAGGCAAGATGACAGTTTTTTAGGTGAAATATGAAGTAAATTCACAAGTAGTCAATGATCTATGTATATATATATATATATATATATATATATATATATATATATATATATATATATATATATATATATATATATATATATATATATATATATATATATATATATATATACACACATCGTATACATACATCATGTCGTTGTAAATCGTGGGCCTCAGTTTCCTCTTCCAAATTTCTTGGATGGGCCACAATCACAGCTAATCGGGTTACCACCACAGCTACCCAGGTTACCACTACAGCTATCCTGAATACCACTGTAGTTACCCAGGCTACAACCAGAGCTAGCTGGGCTTCCACCACTCCCAGCTGAGCTACTACCAAAACAGGCCAGACTTTCACTACACCAGGCCAGGCTCCCACCATGGCTAGCTGGGCTTCCACCACCACTCGCCGGGCTTCCACCACAGCTAGCTGGGCTACAGCTGCACCAGGTCGGACTTTCGCCACAACAGGCCGGGCTACCACCACGGCTAGCTGGGCTTCCACCACTGCTAGATAGGCTTCCACCACAGCTTGCTGGGCTACAGCCACACCAGGCTGGATGTTTAATACAACAAGCCAGGCTATCAAGACCGCTAGCTGGGCTACCATTACACCAGGCCAGGCTCCCACCACCGCTAGCTGGGCCACCACCACACCAGACCAGGCTTCCACCACCGCTAGCTGGGCTTCCACCACTGCTAGCTGGGCTACAGCCACACCAGGCTGGATTTTCACTACAACAAGCCGGGCTATCACGACCGCTAGCTGGGCTTCCATTACACCAGGCCAGACTTTCACTGCAACAGGTCAGGCTCCCACCACCGCTAGTTGGGCCACCACTACACCAGACCAGGCTCCCATCACCACTAGCTGGGCTACCACCACACCAGGCCAAGCTCCCACCACAGCTAGCTGGGCCCCCACCACAGCTAAATGGGCTACCACTACACCAGGCTAGGCTCTCACCACGGCTAGCTGGGCCTCCACCACAGCTGGATGGGCTTCCAACACCACTAGCTGGGCCTCCACCACAGCTATTGGTGCTTTTGTCATTGCTAGCTGAGCTACAGTCACACCAGAGTGGATCTTCAACACACCAGGCCAGACCTTCATTACTGTTAGCTAGACTCCCACCACAGCTAGCTGGATTTTCACCATTACAAGCTGGGCTTCCACCATACCAGGCCTTCTCCACCACTAGCTGGGCTACCACCGCATCAGACTGAGCAATTACCCCAGTTAAGCTTCCAAACTGAGCACCAACCACTGCAACAAGGGCCATGTCCACAGCATGTGCTACAACCTCGGGTGACTGGGATGCATCCAACAAAGAAAAAATTAAATTTTCTAAATCTGGCAGTTAAGAAGCAACACAAGATGCATTTTTTTCAAACCCTCAATAATGCTAAAACCATTTGGGACTCACAATCTAAACCAAGAGGAATTTTACAGGGTCATATCAACATCCGCAGTATTGTCAACAAAGCAGAACAAAGGGAACATTTATTAAGTGACTCTAATATTGATACTTGGAATATCTGAAAGTTGGTTGACACATTCATCATCTACAGCAGCTATAAGCTTTCCAGGATACAATATATTTAGAAAAGATTGAGAAGTAGGGCGAGGAGGGGGAGTATTAATCTATGTCAGAGAAGTTTAAATGTGAACTCATAAGGTGGCCTAAAAAAGCTAATGTTAAGTGTATTGGTCTAAATGTTTCACTTTACTCTGCAATGTCTTTTATTGTGATTTGTGTGTATCTACCTCCCTCAGTAAAGGATGTATTTTATGATCATCTTCAGACAATTTTAAATCATTGAGTGTGTTAAAATGCTAACATCTGAAATTTAGCACTTAACCTGAAGAACAGTTGAGGCTGATCAGTTTTACAGGTATGTGGTCATAAATCACTTGAAACTATTAGTTAAAACTGCTCATGCTGTAAGAGAAAACAAATACCCTGCTCATTTTATCCAATCAGGACAAAGATCCAAATAAAGAAGAAGTCCTATGTGCTTGTGAACCCATAGAGAGTAGGGTTTAGATTATCTGCCCAAGCCCAAGTTTACATGTTAAAACAATGTCGGGTTTAAATCGGGCTCGGGCTCATAATTGCAGGTAATGTGTCGGGCGGGGCTCAGACACAACGTGCTCAGGTCTGGTCGGGTTAGATGTTTTGGGCCCGATCTAAGCTCTAATGGAGAGCAGGTGCCTCCTGTTTGCTGTTATGTCTTGCAATTACCACTGACACAGAGATGAGGGACAGGACAGAGAACAGGACAGGAAGTTTGCCAAAATGACGATCACGCTTACAGCAGCTTTTAGGGCATCTAATTTATGTAATCAGTATTTCTTTAAGAATGTATCAAATCCACCAGCAGTTGTCCTAGCTAATGATCTAAATGATGTGCATAACAATTGGTGCAGACAAGTAAAATCTAAGGCTCCACATAAAAAAGAAAATAGAGAACAATGATACAATAATACAGATGAGAAAGAGGGGGAGGAAAGAAAATGAAAAGAGAGAAAAACAAGTGCAGACAGTTGGAAACCACATGGGGCTTTCCTGACCATCATCAACACTTTGCATAGACCGCTTTCTCATATGAACAGCCTCACACACTAAACTGACTATGGGTGAAACTGTTGTTTTCAACTGTTTGCTTATAGTCCAATTCAAGGTTTCAATTCAGTTTCATGAATCTATGCAGAATTTGGAACCTCAATTACTGTAATGTTACAATTCCTCACTACACTGACACGATATCACTGGATCAGCAGTTCAGAACCAGTAATGTTATGTCTTGATTTGTTAAGGCATGGCAAAAAAAGCAGAATCTTACTGAAAGTTTTAATGAGTGCACAGAGCAGTGGCAGCACCTAGAGCTGTGAAGCTAGCAAGCAGAGAAGCATGGTTACTTGGAATTGATGTCATGTTTCAGGAAACCCTTGAAAGCCCTATTTCTAACATCTACAAACAATAACATTTAAGTAGAAAATGTGTTTTTACTATTATTATCAGTTGTCTTGTTGGTGTTATTCACTGACACATTAGAGAGGATGTGCTCAGTGTATGGCTTCAGTTTATGGAGCAATGCCAGCAAATATTTTATTTAAGCAGCAAAACTGAAAATATAGTAGTATAGTACATTAAAGGTGCACTATGTAGTCTTGAGAAAGACTTTTCTTTGTTTTCATGATTGAATAAACTGAATAAACAAACAGAAACACAATTTCAAACCATTTTTTTGTTGGGTGATGGATAGCAACTAGCCACCAGACAACTGCTGAACATTCAGTTTGGAAACAGCATGCTAGCTGGTTAATTCTTATCTCTTTTATAGGTTGGATTTAACAATGAATTCATTGTGGCCCACTGAGCTCCCTCCCTCTCTCTGGTTGTACAGCTGGACAACCAGATCACCCTGGGAGGTGTGGATACAGGAGGACAGCTGAGAACAGGCATTATGCAGTGTAAACACAAGCAGCCCGCAGCAGAGCTAATACAGCAGTTTGTGGGCCTTTACCACACTGGTAGACACACTGACCACTTCAGCTGTCCAAACTGCAGTTTCTGTGGGCTCATAAATAGGTCAGGTGGAGTTGCAGTGGAGCAATGGCATGGCAGCCCCATAGTAGGCTGTGTCTATGGGCTACTTTTTCAGTGAAGAGTGGCTCTTGGCAGCTATTAAATCACACATTTACAAATGGTACAGGTCTCAGAAGTTGATGACTATGGCATCGTCTGCTCAACCCAAATGGAAACACACCTAATTAGCTCTTTTTTTTTTCTTCAAGGAAGTTATCTTCAAATTAGATTGTCAGTTACATGAAAACAAGGGTATAGTCAGTACTTTCAGGTCATCAACCAAGGTAGGGATGTCAGCTGAGTCTGTGACGCTGCACTGTGACAGCAGGCCCTCATGTAAAGCCAGCTAAAGTGTGTGTGACGCCCACGATTGGTAACTCTATATCATCCACTGCTTTTTACATATTCCTTACATTGTCAAGTAAAATGACGTGGACATGTTGCTTCGTGTTGCGTCACATGCTTTCATCATCTTCTCAATTACCTGTTTTACATGCTCTGCTGTATGAGACCCACAAAACAAATGTGCATACTGGCACGTTGTAACTCGAAAGTGGAGTCAATGTAATGGAATGCAGAGATGACAGGGCATACCGGGGATTCAAAAACTCCAGGTGACGAAGAAAACCCTGATCCTCTACCACAGAGATGAGCTGGATATCCAGAGCAATCAATTTAATTACCTTCTCTGTAATGTTTTATCATATCAAATGTGTAGTATTAAATGCAGCTCATTTGTTAGCCCCTCGTGAAACGCTCGTATTGCAGATCATGTTACATGTTCCCGTTAGACAGCTTTCACTTTCTAATTTAAAATATTTCCACACTGCAGACATTTTATCCACAGGTTTACCAAAGTAATGTTACGCCTGTGTCTGAGTTCTGCCACAGAAAAAACAGCCCTGGGTCCACATTCAAAATTGCAGATCCCCAATCAGTGAAAAAATCCTCATATCTGACGTCCCTAGTATTTAATTTTAACAGGGATACGTCCCAGCCAGCCTGGTATCTTCATGACACCACCCCCCAACAGTCATAAAATGACTCCAAACACACTAGCTCAGAGTTCACAAAGAAGAGTGACCTGTTTTGACAGGACTACAGCTCGCTGAGCTTCCATATATGGGGCACAGGCTTTACAAGGTGAGCTACAAGGGCGCACCTGCTGCATTAATTTTTGGTGTGTGAAGTGTGAAAGACTAACCTGGTTGAGAGCACAGGGTGTACAATGTGACTTAATTTGTATGCACATGAACTGAATGTTTACATTTGTATGTAAATCTGTATGAGAACATTTGGCATAACTTTCTTAATTGTTTTGTTCATTCAGTATATTTGCTGTGGAAGGTGTTTTTTTTTATTGTCATGTAATCATAAAGATGAAATGGTCTGTTGGTGAGGCAGTGTAAGCGGGCAATACAAGGACAGGAAAATGAGAACTGTGAAATCTCTGAACAACAGCAAGTGCATCATAGATTGCACACACACTCCTTGCCCTTCCATCTGTAACATGAGCCCCCGCACAATAACCTACTTGTCTTTTGCTCCCACTGTCTTTCACGTCATTTGATTTTCTTGCCAAACAGGACATGCTCAGAATGTGTGGGCAGGAACCAGAGCTTAATTTAGCCTCTTGCTACAGACATGTACACAACTAGGGCTCTGTGCTCCTCCCAGCCCCTAAGGGGGTGGATATCAACAGCGACTACTTGCTCCTGCTGCATCACACATTGTGTACACAATCAAAAAGAAAACTTTAGAAAACATAGAAAAGCCCATCTGAAAGATCTGTGGTAAAGATCAAAACACAGCTGCAAGACCCCAACACTGATCTTGTGGAGGACTTAGAACTGAACCAAACAAACCAGACAGTATACTAGCAGAGGATTTGAGTAATGTGCCAACACAGTGCACAGTGAAAATGCCGCAGGCATTCACATTTCTGCCTTGCAACTTACCACTGACAAATATCATTAAATAATATAACACAAGTTGTTAAATTCACAGGTTATCATTTCTATTGATGAAGTTCAACAAAACTGTGGCCAGTTTGCTACTACAAGACAGAAGAAATTAAAGAAGGCTAAACAGATGTATGAGTGCCTCCAATGGTACGCTCCAGAAAAACACACAGAATTTTTTTTCAGGGGATTGACAAATACTTTTTCAACATACAGTACATAGAGAGAGAAAGAGACAGAGAGAGAGACAATGCTCAACTCTGGCTAACTACCACTCAATCCACTACCCTTTTAAAGTGAAAAATGAATCGCAAAGAAAAGATTTTAAACAGAAGCTGATGGAGGGAAAACCCGAGACTCTGTTTGCTGTCCTTTATAAAAATGGAGAGGTCAGCAACATAATATTTTACACTGGACACCCAAGAGTCCATTCTCGATTAAAAACTCTGTTTTCATTGCCTCCTTTTCTCTTTCAGGGTTAGAGCCATATCACATATCATATATCAGCTGCAGACACAGCAGAGAGGTGACGAGACACGACTCATCATGACCGACAGGTATCAAGGCCACTCAGCATTACCTTACGGACCCTCCCCACAGCTATTTCATTCACAAAAAAGGGGCCTGTGGCAATTCTGGACAGTTGGGTTTTTTAGGGGGTTTTTTTTCTTCCTTCATTGGCCCCTGACTGCACCGGTTGCACCACCAATACTTACGCCACTGTCTTTATGGTTGTATTGCAGGTGGTACCTGTGTTTGTAAAGGCCCCCACACACCGCCCAGACTCAAACCAACCGCCAACTGCCTTTATCCAACCACTCTGTTGCCTCTTGTCTGACCCGTTCGGCAGAAAAGTGCATTGAACACACCGCTTCGACGTGCTGCCAACTCGACAGTAGCGTGTACATTCTGCGCTTGTGTGAGATGCAATAAGCGGGTGGCGCTAGTGTATAAACAAGACGCTGGACGAGAGGTTCATGCACGCAGCTCTCTTTACTTTCGATCAAAATGAAACTTAACTATTTCAGACAAAAACAGCTTCATACTTAACATGTAGTGAGGCATTACCAAACAAACACAGATTAATTCATCCTTAACAGACATAACAGCTAGTCTGTGCCATGACTGCAAAACATGAAAACAATGAATGACGGAACGGAGTGCATAGAAAACCAATGCGTACACAGTATTCTGCCCCTCCCACACACTGCGCTGATTCGCTAGCACACCGCCGATCAGAGAATCCTTTGGCTCAGACAGCCGACAGCCAACCTCCTCAGATTTTGCATGATGAGTCGGAGCAGACAATGTCCGAGCAACTTCGAAAGCTTCCAGCCGGCTGAACACACCGAACATATTTGTTCCCAACCTCGTCCGAGACTCTCCACATGCTTCAGAAGTCCAACAGTTGGGCCGGTGTGTTCCTGCCTTAACTGTTTAGTAATATGATCAATCATGCACACTTGTTCATCCTACTATTTCCTGGATACATACATACATACTCACACAATCAGCACACTCTCAGTGCTGTTTCTTTTCACCACAAGGTCTTCATCAACCACATTCTCGCTCAGCCATCATAACCTGGCAATCACCACCAAACTGATGCCGATTAATTTTGTCAGGGAAGCTAACGGTTAGCTAGGGCTTCGTCTGACTGGCCCTTGTATCCAGGGCTCTGTCTGACAGGCTAAATTTTGGCATGCTCAAGGTGCATGCATGGTGCATGTAAACAAAATTATTTTTCTTATTCATCACGTATCAGGCAGTCTTTTGCAATGTGTTTATCGCACATGTTCGTATCGCAATGACAATGAAAATTTGATTTATCTGGCAGCCCTTATATGAAGACACCCAGAACCAGCTAAAAGAACTTCAGCATGACAGAGACACATGCAGGAAAGAACTAGCCATGCTAACAGAAATGCCAAGAGGAAGGCAGTAGAGAGAACTGACAATAAGAAAGAGATCTCTTCACTGGCCAAGAAGCTGAGAGAGAGAGAGGTGACAATAAACAGTCTAAATGAGCAGCTACAACTTCCTACTAACCCAAACCCAAACCTCCTGGAACCACAAATCCCCACCAGATTACTGGCTGCCTCTCCTGACTTGCAACAGCCATCAGAACTGCAGACAAACCTCAATCTTCCCTACAAACAGCAACGCAAAGCAATTATTAACTCCCATAAGACAACATACATCGGACATTAGCTTTCTTATGGACTGTGAAATTCTTGGACGAAAAAAGACTGTTTCCAAACCAAAGCGTAACCAAAATCCGATGTGCCACTACCAGTAGAGCTCTTGACCTGCTGTCTGAAGAACTTCTTGGCAGCCCGAGTCACATCATAATCCATATAGGCACCGATGATCTGAGCAGGGGCGCAGATATGATTTTTTTAACGGGGGGGTGGCCAAGATGTCAGCAAATGATTTCAACTCAATAAGTTATTTTTGTGTAATTTGGGCTTTAACTAGTGCTCAAGTAGTTACTTTCGTAATAGCCTATGGGCTATAAATTCTGTAGGAATTTCCTCCAGGCTCTCCTGCTTCTGGTGCACTCCTTGAATAAGATGCAGGCAAAATGTGCTCAGCAGCCCTAAAACCTGGAGTAGGAAATGTTATTACTGTACAATTTTTGTTTGTCTTTGACAAGGTTAAATAATGTCCAAATATACTCCGTAGTTTGCAGTTTAAAATGTATACATTAAGGACAAAAATGAAAACACCTCCGTTTAGCAAATAGTATCATCCTCTTCTCACACGCTACTTCTCCTCTGTACCTGCAGTGCTACGCAGTCCAACTGTCATGCAGCGCAACGCACACAGAGTGAGAATCCATTTAGATCTACTGTTGTGAATCAACTACTCATTCAAAGCAGAGCTCCACCAAAGAGCCTGCAATCATTTCGGGAGGTTATCTGATGTGTCAGTGTTTCCTCTATATGCATTCTGCTGCTGGATTTTCAGCGCTGCCACAAAAAAAGTAAAATAAAAAATAAATAAAATATAGCCGCAAGCGGCAATCCGCGGGTTCTCACCTCTTTCACCCCAAATCAGCCACCCTGACCCTCATCTCCCGCAGTCGCACCATGTTCCTCAAAGATCTGTGCAACACATAGCTATGATAAGCCCCAGATTTCTAATTGGTTTTTCAGCTACATGCTAATGGCATTTATAGCGCCCCCTACAGGTTTTGTGATGATAGGACAAAGGGTGTGGGAGTTATGGCCAATCATTTCTAAGCCCTGCCCATTGCAAAAATACAAGGGTCCCTGGCAGCCATGTTTTTTGACCAATCTGGCTCATTTAAAGTAGAAATTTGTCTTTTCATCTGTATGGCTGTATAGCAAATTGGGTGTTGATAGAGTCAATCTTTCAAAAGTTCTATTCATTTTACTGTTTTTAACGTTATGCAAATTAAAAATCTGTAATAGCAGGTTTCGTGGTGCAAGAGACTTCTTGTAGAGGACTATCAGGAAGACGTGTATGAAATTTCAAGTCAATAGCACTTATGGCTTTGCAGGGAAAGCCTTTTGAAGTTTACACCCTATGTTATAGTACCCCCATCTGATGTACTGGGATCAAATTTTTGGAGCAGCATTTGGACATCATTTATACTCAACGTACCAAGTTTCGTGTCTCTGGGTCCATCTAGCTCGCCACAAATTAATAAAACACAAACAATGATGGTTAATGACGAATACCTATCAACATGGCACTCAAGATATTAGTTTATACTCACCCCTAGAGCATGCATACCAAATTTGGTGAAATTCTGTCCAATGGCCTTTGAGATACGCATGTGTAGTATTTATAGTGCCCCCTATAGATTGAGCTCAACATGCTTTGGTAGGCTGATTCCCAGTACAGTTGTGAACCTACCCTAAAGTTTTCTGATGATAGGGCAAAGCGTGTGGGAGTTATGGCCAATCATTTCTAAGCCCCACTGCAGAAATACATTTGTCTGTGGCGGCCAGGTTTTTTGACCTAGAGGTTTTTGACCTAGACCTGATCTAGCTCATTTATAGTAGAAATGTGTCTTTTCATCCCCCAAAGCCGTATACCAAATTGGGTGTTGATAGAGTCAATCTTTCAAAGTTCTATTCATTTTTCTGTTTTTCACATTATGCTAATTAGCTAAAAATTGAAGTAGGCGGAGCATCGTGGTTCATGAGACTTTTTTGTAGAGCACATGGAGCTGGACGTATGTGTCAAATTTCAAGTCAATCAGACTTACGGTGTGTGTGTGTGGGGGGGGGGGGGGGGGGGGGCTTCCCAAAAATGCATTTTCAAGCCTTAGTTACAGCGCCACCATGTGGCTGACTGGGCTCATATTTTAATAAAGGTTGATGCACATTATTTCCAATCATTAGGCCAAGTTTCAAGTTTCTGGCCCATTCCAGCTCACAGGAATTTGAGCTCAAGCGGCAGACAAATATTATTATTATTATTATTATTATTATTATTATTATTATTATTATTAATAATAATAATAATAATAATAATAATAATAATAATTGTCTGCCGCAGCAACTCCTTATTATTATTATTATTATTATTATTATTATTATTATTAATAATAATAATAATAATAATAATAATAATAATAATAATAATAAACCGGCACAATTTTTGATGAAGATGAAGATGAAGATGAAGATGAAATCAGCTTCTACCAAACACAAGTCAACGTGCTGATCTGAGGTGACCTTAACGCCAGAACAGGCACAGAATCAGATCTGATCAATGCACAGGGAGACAAACATATACCTGGCCAGATCAATATCCCCTCAGGAACAACTTTGACAAAACCGTCAACAGAAACGGGCAGCAACTCCTGCAGTTGTGTCACACGCTGAGTCTGTACATCGCCAACGGTCGGCTTTAATGAGAATCCTTTGGTCTCTTCACTCCCAGCTCTCCTCTTGGTAACAGCACTGTGGACTACAACATTACAGACCTGGAGCCCTTCAGTGTAAGAGCATTCATTGTCAGCCCCCTCACACCCTTATCTGACCACAGCAAAATCACCCCATACATTAGGAAGACACCAACTGACCCCCAAGAAGCAGAGCCCATAAAACTCAACCCCTCCAAACAACCTTATAGATGGAGTAGTAATAGTAAGGATGACTACCAGAGAGCCATCGCTTATCAAGCAATCCAATCTCAATTAGACCATTTTATCACCACCTCATATCCCCACAGTAACAACGGCCTGAACCAGGCTGTCCAGGATATTAACTCCATATTTGACAGCACAGTGTTTCTATCCAATCTGAAAAAATCTGAGTATAACAGTTCAAACTCAGCTAATGAAAAGTGGTTTGACTCTGACTGCAGGTGTCTGAGAAAAACACTTTGAAAATTATCCAATGAAAAACACTGACAACCTGACAATCATGAGCTCTGCCTCCAGTAATGGGAAACATTGAAATCACATAGAAAAACACTGAGAGCTAAAAAGGAGCAGCATGAAGAGCGTCAAGTTGAAGAGATTGAGGAGTCCATTGACTCAAACAAAAAAATGGCGTTCATTCAAAAAATCAAACAAGGAAGAATTGGCTATTCAAAATGGGGAAATATGGAAGAAACATTTTGAAAATCTATAGAGTGCAATCACACTGGATTCAGACCAAAAGAATCTGCTCAACAAACTAGAAATCTTTAACTCAATCATTAAAGACAACCAAAATCCTTTAGATTATGAGATTAGTGAAGGGGAACTGCTGGCTAAGATCCAGACCCTGAAGCCAAGGAAAGCAAGTGGCCCTGATGGCATTTTAAATGAAATGCTTCAGTTTAGCAGCCAGAAAATCAAGACTGCCATATTGAAATTATTCAATCTGATACTTAACATTGGAAATTTCCCTGACACCTGGAGCCAAGGGCTTATCACTCCAATCTTCCAAGGTGGAGACAAATATGATCCAAAACAACTACAGAGGCATATGTGTCAGCAGCAACCTGGGGAAGTTATTCTGCAGCATCTTAAACAGCCGACTGCAAAACTTCCTCAGTGAACACAAAGTCCTGAGCAAGAGTCAGATCAGTTTTACAGCACAACACAGAACCACTGACCACATCTTCACCCTCTACACCCTCATCCAGAAACATGTCCACCAACACAATCTGCTCTTGTTTTGTAGATTTCAAGAAAGCATTCGACTCATTTGGCATCATGGTCTGTTTCTGAAATTACTAGAAAAAGGTATTGGAGGAAAAATCTACAACATTATTAAGGCAATGTATATAAATAATAAATGTGCTGTCAAAATTGGAACTGGGGAAACAGACTTCTTCCCCCAAATTAGAGGAGTGAAGCAGGGCTGCAGTCTGAGCCCCACCCTGTTCAACATTTATATAGATGAACTGGCCAAATCCCTGGAAGAGTCAGAGATCCCTGGTCTCACCCTCTCTGACACAGAAGCCAAATGTTTACTGTTTGCAGATGATCTAATACTGCTCGCTCCGACAAAGGAGGCGCTACAAAAGCAACTAGATCACCTGCAAAAGTTCTATCAGACCTGGGCTCTGACAGTTAACCTGGAAAAGACAAAAGTCATGGTCTTCCAGAAGCGACGCAAGAATCAGAAAAATCCCCACAGGTTCCATCTGGACTCTACGGACTTAGGTAACACAGACAGCTACACATACTTAGGACTAAATGTCACATCGACAGGAAATTTCAATCTGGCCATTAAGGATCTCAAAGAAAAAAGCAGAAGAGCTTTCTGGACTATAAAGAAGTCTTCGAACATAGACACACCTGTCAAAACCTGGATTAAAATATTTCAATCGATAACTGAACCAATCGTTTTATATGGTAGTGAAGTGTGGGGCCCTCTCATCAACCAAGACTTCCAAAAATGTGAAAAACACCAAACTGAAAGCTTGCACACTGAGATCTGCAAGAGCATCCTCAAAGTTCACGTGAACACCCCCAATAATGGATGCAGAGCTGAACTGGCCCAATTTCCCCTTTTAATTCGGATCCAAAAAAGAGCAATAAAGTTCTACCAACACCTCAGAACCAGTGAGCCCAGCTCCTACCACTACAAAGCCCTACAATGCCAAGAGGAGATTAAAGAATGGAGTCCCCTCAGCCAGCTGGTCCACAGGCTGAGCTCCAACAGCACCGGGCACCAAGACCGCCCTCACACCATCCAGCCCAACCAAATTATAGCAAAAGAAAAATACAATTACATCAACTATTGGACATCCACAGCCAAAACCCAAAGCAAACTCCAATCTGTCCACACAGACAGGTGGAGACAGAGCAGCACTTCCTGCTGCACTGTGACACATACACAGACATCAGAACCCAGATATACACTAAAATCACATGTACAACCCCAAACTTCCCCCAGACTATCAGACCAAGAAAAACTCCACCATTTACTGGGAGAACAAACTGGCATTGTTGTAGATGCAGCGAGATATGTGAATGCTGCCATAGGAGAAGAAACGAGCTGCACAACACCTGACATGATCTCCTCCACATGAACCAGCTGATCCTGACTGGGTTCTTACTTGCACGCTGATATACTGTTTATTATTGTTGTTATTATTGCTTTTATTGTTATTGTTATTATCATTATTATTATCATTATCATCATTATTATTGTTATCATTATTATTGTCAACATTTTTTGCTCTGTTATCCTGTCTGCTTTGGCAATATTGTGAACCACAGTCATGCCAATGAAGCTTGTTGAAACTGAAATTGAGAGACAGAGAGAGACAGAGACAGAGAGAGAGAGAGAGAGAGAGAGAGACAGACAGAGAGAGAGACAGAGACAGAGAGAGAGACAGTATATTGATCATATTGACTGAAATTACATTTGGTTAAATTTAAGGAAAGAGCTCTCAATAACAGATAGGGAATTATTTATTGTGCAATATATATCCCTCCCTCTGAATCACCCTACTTCTCAGAAGACACCTTCCTCAACCTAGAGACAGAGATAAGCCATTTCCAGGCCCAGGGAAATGTGCTCATCTGCGGGGACATAAATGCACACACAGGAACACTTAATGACCTCACAGATCCCACAAGTGGACAAATACATCACAAATGGAAATATATCCAACACTCTGCCCCACAGGAACAACAGTGACCAGGTCATCAACAAGAATGGAAGAGAGCTGGTGCAGCTCTGCCAGAGCCTCGGTCTGTACTTTGTCAATGGTAGGGTACGGGGGGACAGCCTGGGTAGATTCACCTACTGCTCACCTCTTGGCCATAGTACTTTAGACTATATGATCGCACACCTTGACCTTCCTCTCTCAGCTCATTCACTGTTAAACCACTAACCCCTCTGTCTGATCACAGCCAAATTACCTTTTTTATTAAGATCAGACATTAAATTGGTAAACACACAACCCAGTAAGCTGTACAACATCAGAAATTCATACAGATGGGACCAAAACAGCACAGAACAATACCAGAGAGTGATTGACACCCCAAAAATCCAAACACTTTTAGATAACTTTTTGAACTATACTTACTCTTACAATAAAGAAAACCTCAATCTGGCAGTTAACAATATCAACAATATAATTAGACAAACAGCTAAAGAAGCACAACTAAAGTTGACCAAAAACAAACCAGAAACCACAACAAATAAAAACCGGTTTGATACAGATTGTAAAATGATTAGAAAAAACCTTAGAATGCTATCAAACCAAAAACACAGAGACCCCCACAAGGCTGATCTCTGCATCCTTTACTGTGAGACCCTAAAACACTACAAATTGACACTCAGACTCAAAAAACAACAATATAACAGCCAGCAACGGACAATAATTGAAGAGGCAATCAACACAAACCACCTCTGGCAACACTGGAAAAGCCTAAACAAACTCAACATCAGGAATTGGCGATACAAAACAGTGACATATGAACATCTCATTTTAAAACACTGTATCACTCTGTTCAAATTAATGCAAACAGAGCAATCTTACAAATCTAAAGAAGCTGACTAAACTAGAACTAGCTATAAAAACTAATCAGAATCCATTAGACTCACCAATTACTGAGCAAGAACACCTAAAGAAACTGCAGACCCTCAAATCTAAGAAAGCTTGTGGGCCTGATGGCATACTGAATGAGATGCTAAAAACATAGACAAAAAATTCCAATCAGCCATATTAAAACTATTCAATTTGGTTCTAAGTGTAGGTTTTTTCCGTGAGATCTGGAATCACTGACTTTTATCCCCAATTTATAAAAACGGAGACAAATTTGACCCTAATACTTACCGAGGCATCTGCGTGAACAGTAATCTGGGTAAGGTTTTCTGTAATATTATGAACACCTGACTTATGAACTCCCTTACCAAACACAATGTCTTGAGCAAAAGCCAAATTGGATTCATGCCAAAACAACGCACAGCCGATCATATTTACACCCTACATACCCTAATTGATAAACATATACACCAAAACAAAACCAAAATGTATGCCTGTTTTATTGACTTCCAAAAAGCTTTTAACTCCATTTTGCATGATGGATCGCACCCCCAGTTTCTCCTCCTCATCTCCGCTGACTTTAATTATGCTTCCCTGTCCTCCACTTTCCCTGCTTTCACACAGTATGTGAAATGCCACACCAGAGACAAAAGAACTTTGGATCTCATGTATGATGAACACCAAGGACGCATACACCGCTTCACCCCTCCCCCCACTGGGCTGGACTACAACCTGGTTCATCTGTCCCCTGATTACATACCTATGGTGCACAAACAACCACCCACCAAAAAGTATGTGTGGAGCTGATCTGAGGAGACCAGTATTGCACTGAGGGACTGTTTTAACACCACAGACTGGGATGTGTTGTGTGAACCTTACGGGGATGACATCGGCAGCCTGACTGCATCATGGACTACATTAATTTCTGAAAAACACTGTGGCCACCAGGAAGGTACGGTGTTTCCCCAACAATAAACCCCCAGTGACCCCAGAGCTAAAAGCCCTGCTTAAGGAGAAGAAGAGGGTTTTCAAAGCTGGGGACAAGGAGGAGCTGAGGAGGGTGCAGGAGGAGCTGAAAAGGGGGATAAGGAGAAGGAAAGGAAGGAAAGGAAAAGACAACTATAGGAGGAAGCTGGAGAAGCGCCTCACAGGGAACAACACCAGAGAGGCGTGGAGAGGCCTGAAAACCATCTCCAGCCACACAAAAGACAGTGGGAGGGGCCCTGAATCTGGACACCAGGACTGGGCTAACAAGTTGAATCTGTTTTTTAACAGATTTAACTGTGCCACATCTCCCTACCCCACCCACCAGAGCTCAGACCTAACTGTGCTGTCACACCACCCCCCTCCACTCCCTGCCTGATCAATCCACACACTCCACCCCTGACCTCTCTCAACAGGAGTCACTCCATGGTCCCACCAACACCCCCAGCCTCTACATCACCGCTGATCAAGTGAGGAGGGAGCTGAGGAGGACCAAGGCGAGGAAGGCTACTGGCCCGGACGGCATTAACTCCAGACTGCTGAAGGACTGTGCAGACCAGCTCTGTGGAGTACTCCTGCACATCTTCAACCTGAGCCTCAGTCTGGAAAGAGTCCAACTCCTGTGGAAAACATTGTGTGTGGTTCCTGTACCTAAGACTGCACACCCCAGGGAGCCCAACCACTTCAGGCCAGTGGCTTTGACCTCTCACCTGATGCAGACCATGGAGAGGATCGTTCTCACCCACCTTCGTCACCTGGTGAACAGCGAGATGGACCACTCTACTTATCGACCTGGTATTGGTGTGGATGCCGCTATCATCTACCTGCTGCACAGATCACTTTCACACCTGGAGAGCACCAGGAGCACTGTGAGACTCATGTTTTTTGACTTCTCCAATGCAACACAATCCACCCATTACTGCTAAGGGGGAAGCTGAAAGGTGCAGGAGTCGACTGCCACCTGGCTGCATGGACCACCGACTACCTCACAGACCGCAGTATGTGAGGCTCTGCGACTGTGTGTCTGATGTGGTAGTCTGCAGCATGGGAGCTTCACAGGGAACAGTGCTCTCCCCTTTCCTATTCACACTCTACATATCTGACTTCGGTTATAACGCAGCTGCCACCTCCAGGAGTTCTCCGACTACACAGCCATCATTGCACGTGTGAAAGAGGGAACGATCTGGAGTACAGGAAGTCCATCACCAACTTTGTCGCCTGGTGTGAATTGAACCACCTGCGCATCAACACCAGCAAGACAAAGAAGGTGGTGATTGATTTCAGGAGTAAGGTTCCTCAAACTGCACCAGTGAACATCCAGCGTTTGGACAGTACAAATACCTGGGTGTTTGGAAACACTGCCATTGCTTCTTCTGGTACAACAAACTCATCTGTAGTGTGTGATGTGCCATCATTTCAAAATCCTTTAGTGTGTGCATGTTTGAAATTGATTTCAAAATTGGTTAGTATCATTATTAGTATTATTATTTTTACAATCCTCTAGTAAGATCCTAGCTTCAGTCTGTCACGGGAAGACTCATCGATAATCTTGGCAGGTGTCGCTTAAGTGGTCAAAAAGCTCATCAGCAACAGACACTGGGGTGGATGAGATCCATCCTGAGATGCTGAAGGCTCTGGACATTATTTGGCTGTCTGGGTGACACACCTCTTCATTGTTGTGGGGCAGTGCCTTTGGAAGGTTCTCATCTTCTCAGTGAATTGTAAACTGTGAGTTTGAAACAGTCTGTCTCAGTGCCTTCACCAAATTGGTTCTCTCTCTCGCCAAACCTTCAACCTGTCTGCAAGATCCTTTCTCTGCACCACTTCTCAAAACATTTCATCCAGTTCTAGGTCCCTCACTGCTCAACATCATCACCACTTCACTCTCCACTGCCGTAGTGCCCTCAGCCTTTAAATCTGCTGTTGTTAAACTTCTACTCAAAAAATAAATCTCGACTCAGAAATCCTCAAAAAATGTCAGACCCATCTCCCATCTTTCCATTCCAAAATCCTTAAAAGAACCCTTGTATCCCAACTAACTTGATCATCTATCTAGTAATAACTTCCATGAACCCTTCCAATCCAGATTAAGATCATTCCACTACCAAAACAGCACTTACTAAAATGACCAGTAGGGGTGGGAGAAATACTCGATTCTTAGATGCATCGTGATGCAGACGTGGACGATTCTGAATCAATTCACAAATGGCAAAAATCGTTTTTGTAAATGTTAACTGACAATGTAATGTTGATGGAATGCAAGAGGTGGAACTCAGTAGTGCAAAAGTGTAGCGCCCGGACAGTTGATGGCGTGCAAAGAACGACCTGCTGAGCGCAACATTCAACCGGCGCCCTCTGCTTTAAAGGCGAGCGTGTGGATAGACAACTAGATTGTAAAATAAAAGTCCATCTGTTCTGTCAGATACATGTGAGATATACGACTGAAATAGACACACCATCAGTTTGATATAATGAATGCCAAAAGCAAATTTGCCATGTTGATGTTAGATGCTGTAGCCAAACCAAATAATAGGACCAATCACACTATTTGTTTACAATAACTTCCAGGTAGAACCCCTTCATAACTTACCTCTAACATACAGTTTTCATCATGTTATTTTAAAGTGTATCTATCTATTATCTAAATGATGAATGTTTGATGATTTCATATCTCATTAATAAAAACACTCTGGCCAGTGTCAGATTGATGACCTCATTTACCCATTTACTGATTGTCAATCTGCCCAACTGATATTAGCAAATAACATTTGTACTATCATCATCAGTGTTTTGCAGTTTGACTGCCACTAAAATAAAATAAAATACATTTAAGTGCATTACTTCGCCTCCGATGCTGCATCCTTTTTCTGTTTGTGGTCACCACTCTGTGGTTTCAGTTTTCACAACACTATATTGTCTGTAATAGCAGGGCAATAATTTCAACTTGCCTGCTAAAGGTTATCAGTTAAATCAAGTGGAAAGTATCAGGTAGCAGAAAATGGAAATACTGACTGTTTTACAGGCGTCATCTATGGACAAACAGTGTTGGGCCACAGGAATCTTTGTTGCAGTATCACCTCTGGGACAGTGAATAATATCTCTTTGAAAAGCTGCAACATTACTGTTTCACGGCAGACATTTTCTTTTGTCATTCTAGAAAAAAAAAATCACAAGAGGTAGGTGACCAATAACATTAGCGATGGCTCCTTTAATGCAATTGTCTCACTAATCTAAGACAATGAGGTAGGGAGCCAGCAGCCAGCATGATCGTTACCACCACCCTGAAACTGAAGCAGTGAAATGGAATTCAGCCATCAGTCTTTTGGGGTTTTTTTTACACCTGTGCTTTTCATACTGTGACAAAAGGTCTTTTACAGTTAAGACCTACAGATTTTCGTAAATATGTTCTTGTAATAATCTCAACTTCATTTAACTAAATTTAAAATGTCTTTGACCTCTTTTTGGGCATAACATTGTAAGAGTTACCACACAGAGTCACCATTTTCTGAAACAGCAACCAAAAAAAATAACAATCATAACAATATCACAAAGGGACGTTGAACGTTGATAATGGCAATGTAGGCCTAGTGAACATTCCTGATCAGGTCACAGAATGTGATGAGTACAGAACCTGGAGCAGCACCTGTCTCAAAAAGTCTCTGTAACAAGCAAAAAGCTGGCAGACTTATACAAGTCAGTGAGGGTCGAGCAGCACACATCTTGTACAGTACCTCCAGAGCGGGCCTGGTCCTGAGAGCTGGTCCTGAGAGCTGGTCCTAAGAACCCGGTCCTGAGAGCTGGTCCTGAGAACCCGGTCCTGAGAGCTAGTCCTGAGAGCTGGTCCTGAGAACCCGGTTCTGAAAGCTGGTCCTGAGAGCTGGTCCTGAGAACCCGGTCCTGAGAGCCTGCGCTGCTGCGCATAGATTAGTCTTCAGCTTCTGGATGAGTCCACACTGATGCAGAGGCTCTTCAGCATGGCTCTGTTTCGCTGTGGACCAGTCTGTCCACACGTCCACAGTGGTTATGACTGTGTCACAGACAGCGACCCGAAGACGTGTCGCTCGCTGCTGCTTCCTCTAAACAGTACATAGTTTCAAAGAGGTTTCCGTGTTTGAGCTTCCATTGAGCTACCGCAAGGCTCCTTTATCAAGCTACCCGAAGTAAAGACATAGCAGCACAAGTTCAAACCGCCTTCCTCCAAATGTCACCTTCAGATTAAAACAAGACTTGAACCCTCGGGAAGGCTAAACACTGAGGATAGAAGTTAATTGATTTTTAGAGCACATTTACAACACATGAACCGACGTGCTTTACAGAGATATTTAAATCGATCAACTGAATGCATGGGGAAAATAATGAAGATGAACAAATAAGAAATGGAAATATAAATTCAGTGATAGCTTACAAAGAATAGGCATTGCACAGAGGCCTAATGGATAATAAAGACATCTTAAAATGATTTTAACATGTTAGTGTTAGAATTAGTAAGGGTAAAGTAAAGTAATATTCTACCTATCTATTTTCTGATGTATTGTTTAGTTTATAGAAAGGTTATTTCTACTATTGTAGTGCCTTTTTATGCTTTTATTTTGATAAAAATTCTATTTTGATTTCCTTTTTCATTGTATCTAACACAAGTAAGCTGACAGAGCCTGGCAGGTTGACCTAATCATCCACCTGTTCAAACATCTGCTGCATGTGATGTCTCTTCTGTCCACTTCTGGACACTCCTTAATGTTTGTCACACATTCACATGCTTAAGTATTACATTTACAGTATATACATTTTAACTATAAAATTGGCTTTTGTAAATGTCAATCTGTTTCATTGAAATGTGTCACTGAGGGACACTTTGCATAGTCTTTGTGATAAGTTAGAATACGCTGCCATCTGCTGCAAAAGCTGTGTCAATGAAGACTCAGTGTAGGGGAAATGGCACATGACCACACAGATAAAGGACTGTCCATCCAGTTTACCAGAGGTCAAACCCTAACAAAGTGTCACTGGAAGACGAAGAATCTTTATTTTATCACATACAATACAATGTACAATGTAGAAACTGAAGTGTGAAACTTGTTCTCTGCACTGATCCCAGTGGGCAGCTAACATAGTGCACTTTGCCAAGTGAAATCCTACAAAAGCTTTCTATCAAAATTAACGGATCTACATAGTGTTTTTTAAACATGGGTACACCCACTAAAAATGCCCTTTGACTCCATTCCCAATTCCAATGGACAAGGCGCCTGTGACTTTTGAGCTGAAGCATTATGTTGTAAGTCACGGACATCAGGTTTCATGTGACAAATGTGCTGTAAAACAGTGAATACATTCTTTTAAGCATCACAACCCTTGGGACATGACTCGTTTCACTGTCATCAATAGAGCCATTTAGTCGTCCAGTAACATTTGGAAAGTCTGGAAGAGCTGCATGATTAAATCATTTTATCCCACTTCAATATTGCTGTTTCGAGAAATTGCAATATTGAAAATCAGGACTGGCTTAGACTCAAGGCAACCAATGTGTATACAGTGATGACAGCTGCCATCCATGAATTTGGTCTTGAACTCCTCCAACACATGCCCTATTCATCTGATTTGAACCCCTCCAGACTACTGCCTCCTCCCCAAGAAGAAGGAGCTCAGTGGCTGCCATTTTGACAGTAATGATGATGTTATCGCTGCTGTGGAACTTTTTCTCAATATCCAGTTCTGACCTCTCTAAAGATTGGATCAGTATGCTCCACAAATAAATAATACATGAACAATTAAATGAGTGAAGGAGTGGACCATAGATAAATGTGCTAGGTGTTAAGAAATTAACTTCTTAGTCCTTGAATCACCCCTCAAAAGAGATTGTCTTTCAATATGCTAAGTAACTGAGCTAGTTGCATTGATTTAATAAGTTGGAAGACAGTGACCTGTTGACAGCTTAGAGAAGAAAGTTGTTTTGGCTTAGTTTCTTTGTGATCTAGATCAGTTTTTCAATTTTCATGAGGCGCTTGATTGACATGGTCATTTATTACAGAAGATGAACAAGTAGTGCAGCTCAACAAAACAAGATCAATATTCAAATCAGTAATGGCTGTATTAATCTATCAATGAAAATTCGTTTTTTAAGCAAAATTTTGGTTTTACTCTTGACGAAGTGAAAAATCATGCCAGGAACGTTTCTTTCTCATTACATATTAGTTTAAGGAGTTACATCAATTGCAAGTGCAGTGGACACTATGCATCAATGGTATATAATAAGGGATTTAGGATAACTTAAAATCCTTTTATTCTCAGGAAACTAGACAAGACATTAGAAATACTTTAACCAGTTTCATCATTATATTTTTCTTCAAGTGGGCTTTATGCACCAAGGATATATTCTTGCTTTTTCACATTAATGTATATAAAATCTGAAGACTACTGGAATTTCTTTGTAATACATGTGTCTTTTTCTGAGAAAATGAGCAGAGGCCAAGACATCCTGATTTGTAATCACTAGTTTCCTCAGTCAAGCTCCAAAACCACTGGATCCTATTTTTCCCATACTTCAACCAGAGAGCATCCTCATTACGCCCATATCTTTCAAACTCTGCATGTACAGTTTGATACAATTTTTGACATTAACATTATGACATGATCATCATTCTTTTCCCATTCTTAACATTTGTATAAATGATGTCACCAGTATATTACTGATAAACACTTCCCAACATATTTGTCCTCCATTTGTTGAAGATATTTCTTCCAGCACGTATTTGATACTGTTGTTTGTGTGAGGAGAGCTGCTTCCTGGGGCTCAGCTTAGTCTGGATGGCTCCACCCAGACACACACACACACACACAATTTCCTCTGCAGAAGAGCTTCAAGTTACTATATAATATATAAAATAATATAAAATACTTAAAAAGGTTTGTACTGTCACATGTTTAAATCTCATGATGTTGGGCTGTGCACGTTTAGATCCATAACATTCAAAAGTTGTTTTGTTTGTTTGAATTTCCAGCAGATGGTTGTGTGTTTTAGACTGTGTATATGTGAGCAAGTCACAGCAGCTGCCAGGGTGGAACAACACCTTCTCCAGTTTTTTCTGAGGTTAAAACAGGTTCTTCATGCAGCCTGACATGTGACACATTCCTACACCACAGCAGCAAGTTTCACTCTGTTAACTCAGCTGATCCATGTGGGAATATTAAGTTTTCTATGTGCTGTTCATAGATACATTCTTGTTATCGGATTATGATGTGTATTACAAAGAAAAAAGCGACTAGGCTGAACTGAAAGAGAGAAGAAATGAATTCCGCAGTTGCTTTTTCTTCTCTGCAGACTGCTCCACCCTCCTATCCTTGAGAGCTCATAACACGGCGATGACTCACGTCCTGTGTTTGTTGAAATCTTTCTTTCACTGAGATCCTGAAGCAGCCACATGATGATGACACAAAGATCAGAAATACATATTACAGATTCAACTGGGTTATTTCATTCACTACTTTGAACAAAGTTGAAAAACAGTAAATGTCATGCAGCCCCACATGTCAGCCTAGGCCTGAGGCACCCAAATCTCCTATTTGCTCTGTAGTTCTTTTACACAACACTTAAGAGGGAATTTGGCTATCAATGCTAATCAATGATTAATTATGATAAATCATAAGATCCAATTGAAATTAGATCACCTCCCTTGAAGAAGGGAAAACATAGCAAATTCACCAAATCAGTCTCCGAAAAAGGTACTAAACTGTCAGTTGGTGACTCTAATTAATAATTAACTTAATAAATACAACCAAGATTACCTTAACAGCCAGTAATGGTCGCAGGATTTTGGAGCTTTGACAGTGTAGAGGTTGGCAACATTCACTCTTGTACAACATTAATAGACAGTATGAAGGTTCAAAAGTCTTTTATTAAACACAAAGATGAAAACACACTATCTAATGAACATGTATTATTATTACAGGTGTATGTGTGTGTGTGTGTGTGTGTGTGTGTGTGTGTGTGTGTGTGTGTGTGTGTGTGTGTGTGTGTGTGTGTGTGTGTGTGTCCATCTGGAAGAACAAAGCAAAGTGATGGCTAGGGTTAAAATTGCCATCCCGCACAGCATGGACAAAGGAAGACTACAAACAAAACGGCTGTCAAATGGGGACTACAACATGGCCAACAAGAGTCAGGTCCAAGATGGTGGATCACAGAGAACATGTGTCATTGATAGGAGAGAACAAAGAAACAGTGGTGGTGCTCACACCATGTGTTCACTGAAATCACATGTAGGTGTGATAGGGTCCAGGCTGAAAGAGTGTGTGTGTGTGTGTGTGTGTGTGTGTGTGTGTGTGTGTGTGTGTGTGTGTGTGTGTGTGTGTGTGTGTGTGTGTGACATGATGTCAGTTTACAGTCCTTATCTTAGCTGTGCTATGCAATGCTGTGTGTTATCCAGGCCCAGTTCAACATTACCAGTCTTTGAAGAAAAGATGCTGGTGGTCTCTTAGCTGACAGGCCAAGCAGGATAGTGTTGTAATACCACTGTTGAACAGTACTGTCCTTGCTTTGCATTGCCTGATGGAGGAAACTGGTCACTCCTATCCAGTGTTGTGCTAGTTACTGAAAAATAGTAACTAGTTACAGTTACTAGTTACTTCGTTAAAAAAGTAACTCAGTTACTTAAACTAAAAAGTAATGCGGTACTGAAAAAGTAACTTTTTAGTTACTGTAAAACGTTTTTCCAATGCTCCCATTAAATAAAGGTTGACTGATTGAGTTCTCTTCTAGCTGTCATTTCAGTTCTGTACTGATGCTGAATAATACAAACTGATGATTAAAACAACTGTTTCAATTCATTTACATCCACATCACTGAATCTAATCATAGCCAAAAGAGATCCAAATAAACAATTAAACATACCGTGCTATTGTTTTATCAAGCTGTGCCAGGCTATGGGTCAGTCTTTCGAACTCCAACCACTGCTGCTTGGGTGGAGTGGGTGTGTGCTTGCTGCTGTGACTCTTGTTCTTGGATGCTGCGTTAGCTACCATAGCTGCTAACTTTGTCAAAGCATGCCGCTTCTCCTGGTGCCTCAGCAGATTGCTGTTGCTGCTGTTTGCCGTAGAAAGTATTTTTGAACCGGAGCACAGTCCACAAGTTACCGAAATGTTGTATTTCCCTCTGCTCTCCAGTTGAAAATAATGTGAATACCCCCTCGAGGGGAAACTTATCTTCCCCTTATTGCTCGTCATCATGCCGTGCCCTGACCTGTCCAGTCCTCTTTATGGTGCGTTTGATTACGTGTGGGACGCTAGAGGGCAACAAGTGCTTTGATTTTCATTTCAATTAAACTTTATTGATCTCTACAATGTTATGGGAACTGTGTGCTGTTGTAAAACCTCACCAAAAGGAACGGAGTAACACAGAGTTTGGTAATGGAAACAGGGTTACTGAATTTAAAAAAACAATGTTACATTATTAGTTACTGAATAAAGTAACGGCGTTACTAATAACGTGTTACTACCCAACACTGCTCCTATCCTTGTCAGGGATAGCAGCTTGGTGCTAATTTGCTCTGTGTTCTACGTATTGTGGAGTTCACTGGCAAGCTTTGCGTTGCAGCTACTGGTGCTAACTGAGCTGGATGGTAAAGGACCTTGTGTTGCTGCAGTAGGAAGAAGTTCTTTCAAAGCCTGCTGGAACTGCAGCTGGCAGCCCTAAAGGAGAAGAGCTGGGGCAAGGTTGAGTGGGAGTTGAGCAGGAGTTGTGAAGACTATCTGGTCAGTGGGGGAGTCTGTCATCCTGACCAATAGTAGGCTCAGATTTGGGTCATGGCAGTCTTTGCACCTAGGTTTGAAGACCGGAGAATTCTGGGGAAATTGAGTTCAAGTCCATTTTGTTGACTGGGTCTCCAAACTCCCCAGATCCCAATCTGATCGAGCATCAATAAGACGTGCTGAGCAGGTCCGATCCATGGAGGCCCCAACCCCCAACATACAGGACCCAGAGGATCCACTATAAAATGCTCTGGTGCCAGACACCACAGGACACATTCAGAGTTTTTAAGTCTATGCCTTGACAGGTCAGAGCTGTTTTGGCTGCATAAGAGGAACCTTCACAATATTAGGCAAGTGGTTATAATGTTATGCCTGATCGGTGTATATAAATGTATATATATTCACTGTAGTGATGTATAGTGGAGGAAATAATTATTTGATCCCTCACTGATTTTGTAAGTTCACCCACTGACAAAGAAATTATTGGTCCATAATATGGTAGGTTTATTTTAACAGTGAGAGACAGAATATCAAAAATAAAATCCAGAGAACCACATTAAAGAAAAGATCAAAATCAATTTGCATTTCATAGTGTGAAATAAGTATCTGATCCCCTACCAACCATAAAGAAATATGGCACCCACATATTAGTCCTCTTGCTTTAAGAACGTACTCCCAATCTCAACTTGTTACCTGTATAAAAGACTCCTGTCCACAGAATCAATCAATCAATAAGACACCAACCTCTCCATCATGGGCAAGACCAAAGAGCTGTCTAAGGACATCAGGGGCAAGACTGTAGACCTGCACAAGGCCGGACTTGGTGACACGACCATTAGCAAAAATCTAGGTGAGAAGGAGACAACTGTTGGTGCGATTATTTGAAAATGGAAGGACCACAAAATGACTGTCAATCTCCCTCTGTCTCACACAAGATCTTACCTCATGGGGTATCAATGATCATGAGAAAGGTGAGGGATCAGCCCAGAACTACACGGGAGGAGTTTATTAATGATCTCAAGACAGCTGGGACCACAGTCACCAAGAAAACCATTGGTAACACACTATGCTGTAATGGATTAAAATCCTGCAGAGCCTGTAAGGTCCCCTGCTCAAGAAGGCACATGTACAGGCCCGTCTGAAGTTTGCCAATGACGACCTAAATGATTCAGAGAATGATTTGGAGATGGTGATGTGGTAAGATGAGACCAAAATTGAGCTCTGTGGTATCAATTCGACTTGCTGTGTTTGGGGGAAGAGGAATTCTGACTATGAGCCCAAGAACACCATCCCCACCATCATGCATGGAGGTGGAAGCATTATGCTTTGGGGGGGTTTCTCTGCTAAGGGGACAAATCAACTTAACCGCAATCGAGGGAAATGGATGGATGGGGCCTTGTACTGTGAAATCGCGGGTGACAACCTCCTTCTCTCAGCCAGGACATTTAAAATGGGTCATGGATGGGTCTTCAGCACAACAATGCAACAAAGAGCTGAAGATTCGAGTTGCCAAGTGAAGAGGATGGTCCAAAATTCCTCCTGAGATGTGTACAAACCTGGTAATCAACCACAAGAAATGTCTGACCTCTGCACTTACCAACAAGGGTTTCTCCACCAAGTACTAACTAATGTTCTGATAGGGAATCAAATACTTATTTCACTCAGTGAATTGCAAAATAATTTACATCTTTTATTTAATGTGATTTTCTGGAGTTTCTTTTTGATATTCTGTCTTTCACTGTTAAAATAAATCTACATCTAAAAGTGCAGACACATAGAGGCAGGCAAGTTAAAACAACAACAACAACAACAACAACAAAAAAACGGCAGGCAACAAGAAGACAGGCAAAGAAAAATACAAAAGTAAAACTGAGGGGAACACAGTACGGACACAGTTGAAAGTGACAACAAAAGTCAAGAGTATATGAATATAAATAAAACAGGAAATGAGCAAACCAAAAAAAAAAAAAAAACCATGACAGTGAAGAGCATGGGCTTATTGTGAGACCAGGGCGCAGTTACAGCATTTACAGCAGTTACAGCAACTTCTTGTGGTTTCTATGCACTTCCTTTGACACATTTCAAAGTAAAAATATAAAAAATAAAGATAAATCATATCTGATTACACTGTGAATACTTAAAGTCCATCTGAAAGTAAGTAGCATTTTTTGTCTCCTACAGCATACATATCTGCTTTGCAAATTATTTGTCTTCTTTCCTTTAAGTAACCAAACCAGCCATCAGGAAAGGTTTACTGCTGACATCTATTTACAGGCTAGTTGTCCAATTTGCTGCTCATCTACAGTACATTCCCCAGCCTGTAAACTTACCTGCAAATGTCACTTTGGTCATATGAGATGCTGGTGTGGTCCTGACTGTTGAATACTGCAAAGTCTCTGCTAATACATGTAGGCTACAGCACACGTTTCTTTTATTTTTCTCTCTTTATCCTGTACCCTGTTGGACCTCAGCCTGACAGCTGCTGTCAATCAATAACAGAGACACTGATAGGCCAGAAAAATAGTCCATGCAAGGACAGCAACACATACAACAGTAACTGGCCTAGATGGCACAAACATAAATCCCAAGTGAATTGTGTGTGTGTGTGTTTTTGCTGCTATTCTTGACCAGGATTCCCTTGCAACATTGATTTTCAGGCTCAACAGGACCTATCCTGATTCGAAGCAGCTTTGAAAAACTAGAATTGAGGTTTAGCAGATGGTGTATTCAATGCACAGTGGTCCATAGATGGAAAGTTACCTCTTGCTATGCTTGGAAAAAGCCTGTGCTCTTTGATCTCATTTGCTGCGTTCTTCACTTTGTTATGTGTCTTCCTCCTCCTTAATGTGTAACTGTATTACACATTATTAACAGTCCAGGTCAATGATAAACCTGATCACAACTCATGTGCACACTGAGCACAGAGCCCTCTGTGTGTTTTAACTGCTGGTATATTTCCATTCAGCTAAAGGATCCCTAAAGACTACAATGTGATTCCTAAGTGACTGATGTCACAGGTGCAACAGTTAGTTCATGCTTTACAATGTTTGTCTTCATACATATTGTTGTCATTGTACACATTTGTAAGTTGACAAAAGCAATGTTAATTTCAATATTTAAAAACAGTTAATTTGCATATTTAAATTTAAATTTTCTACCTTCTTCCTTAACATAAAATTCATTTATCAACATTGATTCATTATATAAAAAAAACACTACATTAACATTACGTTTCTCTGTAATAATTACATTAGCACATGTGACTGGCAGAAAAATCTCTTCCATGATCTGGAGAGACTCATCATGCTGACTCTCAGTCTGCACTCTAATTCAGTCTGCACTCTAATTCATCCCAAAGGTGTTCAGTTGGGTTGAGGTCAGGACTCTGTGCAGGCCAGTCAAGTTCATCCACACCAAACTTTGTCATCATGTCTTTATGGACCTCACTTTGTGCACTGGTGCAGTCATGTTGGAACAGGAAGGGGCCATCCCCAAACTGTTCCCACAAAGTTGTGAGCATGGAATTGTCCAACATCTCTTGGTATGCTGAAGAATTCAGAGTTCCTTTCACTGGAACTAAGGGGCCAAGCATACCTCCTGAAAAACAACCCCACACCATAATCCCCCTCTACCAAACTATACAGTTGGCACAATGCAGTCAGACAAGAACCATTCTCCTGGCAGCCGCCATCAGATTGCCAGATGGAGAAGCGCAATTCATCACTCCAGAGAACACATCTCCACTGCTCTGGAGTCCAGTGGCAGCGTGCTTTACACCACTGCATCCGACGCTTTGCATTGCACTTGCTGATGTATGGCTTGGATGCAGCTGCTCGGCCATGGAAACCCATTCCATGAAGATCTCTACGCACTGTTCTTGAGCTAATCTGAAGGCCACATGAAGTTTGGAGGTCTGTAGCGATTGACTCTGCAGAAAGTCGGTGACCTCTGCACACTATGCGCCTCAGCATCCGCTGACCCCGTTCTGTCATTTTACATGACCTACCACTTCGTGGATGAGCTGCTGTCATTCCACTTTGTTATAATACCACTGACAGTCGACTGTGGAATATTTAGGAGCGAGGAAATTTCACGACTGGACTTGTTGCACAGGTGGCATCCTATCACAGTACCACGCTGGAATTCACTGAGCTCCTGAGAGCGACACATTCTTTCACATATGTTTGTAGAAACAGTCTGTGTGCCTAGGTGCTGCTTTTATACACCTGTGGCCATGGAAGTGAGTGGAACACCTGATTTCAGTTATTTGGATGGGTGAGTGAATACTGTTGGCAATATGGTGTATCTATTTCTTGTTTATAATATGTATATATTTTTTAAAATTTAAATTCAAGTCAGTTATTTCATTATTTTTTCAATTTATTTTCTTATTTTAATTTTATTTTCTAATTGCCCTATTTCTTTTGCACAGTCCATGGAGTGGTTACAATTACACACACACACACACAAAAACCCTTTTAACAGGGTAAAAAAACAATAGAAGAAACCTCAGGAAGAGCCACAGAGTAGGGATCCCTCTTCCAGGACAGACAGACGTACAATAGATGTCGCGTGTACAGAAAAGTGCAACAAATCACAGTTTACACGTTACATTAACAGAAAGTCTGATACAAGATATATGTAAAGTGAATGGATCCAGGAGACGACTGTGCTGGACGAGGAATCACCAAGTGGTGTCCGAGTCACACAACCTCCTGTCTACCATGGTGACCTGGAAGAGGGCAGGACACACAAGATAATTAGTAATAAACAGATAGAGGCATGAAGATTTACACAAATATAGATATGAGGAGATAGTGAAGCAGAGGAGAGCAATGATCCAGCAGAGCCCAGGGTGGGATGATCCAGATCTGTCAGTGTTTCAAGGCAGCAGGAGCCCGGAAATGGTAGACGGTCCCAGGGGAACGTGGTCCATCAGAAGGGAGCCTGAATGAAAGAGAGAAGGAGGAGAAAGAGAAGGAGGAGAGAGAAGAAGAGGAGGGGGGAAGCCACTGAGAGTATAGAGAGTGACACAGCAACAAAGGTTAGAGAAGAGCAATATTGATCAGAATAAATGGAACAGTTCATCAAAAAAATCTGTCCCATTCAGTCATGCATCGGGGCGCGTGTGTACCCCTCGGTTCATTGGCACGCGCAACTTCTTTTTAGTGGGCTGTGCTCGCCAGCCCACTATGGACACCTCTATTGCAGAGCTATAGGGTGTCCATAGTGGGCTGTGCTCGCCAGCCCACTATTATTATTGCTCGCACCTCTTCTTCTTATTTTTCATCCTCCCGCTCTTTTTTGGCACTTAACTCGTCTCGCACCGTTTGTCGCACACAAACAAAAAATATATCAAAACGTGCGTCTCGATCTGACTCGGTATGCTATCATTCAGATTTTCAAAATTTTAATTTAACTGCGAAAAATTTCCCATAAGGAATGAATGGGACGAGGTCAAAAATGTCGCAAATCTGCAACGTTTTTCCAAACATCTCCTGCTCTGGCATACATTCACCTAGGTACACCATTCAAACTTTAAAACGTAGGCACAGGTCTCGTCTATTTAAGTTGTATTTGAACTTTTTTCCTACGATGTATAGTTTTTGAACTCTGACCCCTTAACGATGATGAGTGATTTCGGAAAAATTCGGGGTTTTCAATGAGTGTGTATGGCGGAATGTTCGCACAGCAGAGTGCAGGAGACCAACTGACAGAGTGAGAGAGACTCAAAAATTAGCTCAGAAATTTTCTATTTCCATGACGATCCCGGCCACAAATTACGCTCAAAAACAGTGATATTTTCCAGAGTTGTAGCCACCCTTGTCTTCTCTCTCACAATGTGTCTGCTTTTTCGGTCGGATTTACGGTTTTTGAATTATCTGCCTCTGACCGACCAGAGTAGCTCTCACTGGCTCCATTCAATCCAATGTTAATTGGGAAGAGGATTTTCAAAACTGCACCCTTTTTCAACTCGCTCCTGTTACCACATTTCTGACACGAGGACCACAAAACTTGATGAGTGTGTTCTTTAAGGCCTTTCTGGCTTGATCGTGAAAAAATTTTGTGATTATCATGTACGGTTTTGAAGATATAGCACCAGTTTGACGTCCTGCATGTGAGGCTGAAAGGGCTGAGAAATCAGCTGTCCCAGTCCGTTACCAGGGGTGGTTGGCAACGATCACCGTGGCAACCGAGATCAGCTGGGCCAACAGAGAGAGTGACAGACACACGCATACACGCACACAAATACAGACACAGTATATTTTCCAACATTTAAACCATATTTAATGATTAATTTTTCATTCATTTAACTTGCGGCTCGACCGGATTCGCTATGCTACCATTCAACTCTGAAGAACATTAATTTTTCGCAAAGCCATAGGGGTCCATAGAGGGCTGGGCGGAGCACAGCACCACTAATAAGAAGAGAGAGTGACAGATTAATCAATGAGTCAGTTTAATACACACACACACACAAATTGACACAAACACACACACAGTATATTTCCCAACATTTAAACCATATTTAATGATTAATTTTTCATTTATTTAACATGCGGCTCGACTGGACTCGTTATGCTATTATGCAACTCTGCAGAATATCAATTTGTCTGAAAAACTGTGAAAAGTTTCCCTTAAGGAATGAATGGGACGAGGAAATGGGACCCCTCTAAAGCAAAACAATAGGGTTTTATAGACGGCTGTGTGGAGTACAGCACCACCAATAAGAAGAAAGAGTGACAGATTCATTAATGAGTCAGTTTAATACACAAACAGACAGACAGACAGACAGACACAAACACACACACACACACACATACACAGTATATATCCCAACATTTAAACTATATTTAACAATTATCTTGTCACTCATAATCCAAGCCTTCATAATCCATCAGCTGAAAAAAATAAAATGGAATGCTGTCTGTACATTTGTGTTGAAAAGCACTTTTAAGATATTAATATTATCAATATTATTAATTCATAGTAACATTTTCATTAATGTATTTTATTATAATATGCAAATAAAATAAATAAAACATATATTGTTTTATGTTATTCAATAATATATAATATAATAATTCAACATCAATCAATTAATATCATTATTAATCAAGTATTCTAATTAACATCGATGTTTTGTTACTGTATTATATTATAATACATTCATAAAAATAAATATAAATAATGGATGCAGCAAAGTATGGTCGTCCGGAGTCTGTGTCAAGTGCACAGATTATCAGCCATCTCATTGGACATATCACCTCGGATACAGATGACCGACAACACAGGAGAACTCTGATTTGACAGTTGTGTGTGCATTATTTTTGGCCTTGATATAAAACCACTGATCCGGCTCTGCGCGATACCCTTTGACCTCATCGTAGGTAAGTACCTGTTATGTCTGATATTAGCTGAATCGTTAATAAAAATGGATTTTATTGAAGCTAGACATTACTATCTCTCTCATGATCACGATAACTCATGATTTCGGAAAAAATTGATGTAATTGTTAATGATCGGTCTGTTTCAGCAGTATTAATCCTGAGGTACTTGGATCAAGGTCATCGCTGTTGGCTTCGAGCGCGGCCTAATGTTTTATATACCAGAGCCGAGTAGCACCGTTAGCTGTTAGCCCCGCTACTCGGAGGCCAGTAGCTCCGGGCCAACAGTGGAGTGTCAAGTGCACAGATAGCTAACGTTAGCTGTTAGCTCCGCTACCCGGAGCCCAGTAGCTCCGGGCCAACAGTGGAGTGTCAAGTGCACAGATGGCTAACGTTAGCTGTTAGCTCCGCTACCCGGAGCCCCGGAGCTCCAGGCCAACAGCGGTTAGCAAACCTATAGGGGTCCATAAGTATATGATATGTCTGTCTCGGTAACAGTAACGGGGCTCCGTCAGTCTGTTTGTTTGAATACAACAATATTAAGACGAGTTAATGGCGCTACTCGGCTCTGGTATGTAAAACATTAGGCCGCGATCTAAGCCAACAGCGGTGACTTTGCTTTTTCTATAAAGAAACATTAACTGGAGCGGAAAGCTAACTGTGCTAACATCCGCACACCTTTAACAAAAGTGAGGTAATTGAATCTAAACATTACTGTCGTGATTTTGGGAAGATTAATTGTTTATGGTCGATGTGTTGCTATATAAGGTCGATCTGTTTTATATATAAGATCACTGAGCTAAAAGCTAAAACGTTAGGCCGCGCTAGATGCTAACTGCGCGAACCTTGGCCTTTGTTCTCTCGCAGCGCGAATGGTAGCCATTAGCTAGATGCTAACTGCGTGAACTGTGGACTTTGTTCTCTCGCGGCGCGAACGGTAGCCATTAGCTAGATGCTAACTGCGTGAACATTGGCCTTTGTTCTCTCGTGGCACAAACGATAGCCATTTTTCTCTCCGGGTGCAAACTTTACTGTCATGTTTAGATCCTTAACACGGGTCAGATTTGTAGTTGGAGATATTACACTCATTATTTTGGGATTTTTTTTTGTTTGTTTGTTTTTCTGTTTTCATACAAGAATATTAACACAAGCTAAAAGCTGTATTTCGTATCTAATTGTGTAGATTGTGACTAGTATTTAATACTCCCTTCTGTCTACTGAAAAACACATTTCTCCTGTTTGTGATAAGATGTGATTAAATGCCTTTCTATGTGGTTAGATAAATATCATACTTTAGATGTACCATACACGTTTACAATCTACCTTGATTAAATAGAAAAAGGAAGCATTTTCATACATTATCATCAATAGTAATTATAAATTATAATATAGAATTATTTTAAAACATACTGTGCCCAAAAAAACACAAATTATGACAAGTACAGATGTTTAACTTGTGTCTGTTATATTAACTTGTTGCTAACACTGACTCGTAACATTTGAGAGACATTTATCTTTTTATTGCCTATTGTCTTTGATAAGATTAAAGGGTTCCTGTGCTGAGTGACCACTGACAGCTGAGAGTGACCATCATCCTTCATCCATTGCCCTCAACCTTCACAGAGCAGTATCACCCCATCACCTACACACACACAATCACCACATCTTCATCGTTTTCTCAAATTTCATTCTACCCTAACCTAACCCTAACCCATTCTATAAGATTATATTAGGTTGTCTTAGATTAGTTAGTTTACATTAGGTGGTTTAGGTTTAGGTCAGTTTGACAAGCATTTCTCGTTGTTTTTCTCGTTTTTAACTTCTACCAAGGAAGTCGAGGCGGTCTGTGGTGTTGAAGCAGCGCTGGAGGAAGCTCAACCTGGAGGAGCTGAGGTCTTCCCCCACCCCCCAGAGGTACTTACACAGTAGATAAGCCTCTGTGTCGCAGTGACAACTCTCTGCATGAAAATGGCTGTAGAAATGTTACATCTATTGCTTTCTCCTTAACTGCTGAGTTCTGAATGTCTGCCGTGTCTTTTGATGTTAATGTTTCATTAGACGGTGTCCCCCCTGGCTGGAGAGGAGCCTTCCAGAGGGTCAAGGACCAAGAGGACCAGGGAGACCCACCCCCCCACTCCCGAGCTCCAGTCGGCAACGTATGTTCCTACCTCACACACACACAATGAGACATGTTTTATTATATTTTGTTGTCTTTATCTTATGCTTGTTGTTATGATTATCGTTGATATTTTTATTTTTTTTTTGTCTTTAATCTGTCATCAGGCAGTTGGATCTTCACCCCCAGCCAAGCCTTTCTGGAGACTGGATGATGTGCAAGTTCATGCACGTAAGTATCTACTTGTTTTATCCCTAAATGATCAATAAATTAATTCATCATCAATATTGAACTTTTTCAACAGGTTTTCCTGTACTTTTTTACTGGTATAAACAAGTGATTGTTGATATTTCCTAGTAGCCTTTCCTTCATCAGTTTAACCTTTTATCTGTTTTGTACTTTACCAAACAGGCCGCGGTACCGGTTACCGCCATCCGGTGGAGACGTGGCCAACTTCGAAGCTCACTGGACGGAGCCACAAGTTGGTCATCCCACCTAAGTCTCCTGACAAGCAGGTGCTATTATTGTCCAGTTTATGAAGGAAGTAATTGATCTTGAGAGGGATTAATGATTTTCATGCTAATGAAATTTTCTTTGTTGTTGCAGTTTGTTCTGATTGTCGGGGACTCCCATCTCTGGGCCATCGTGGACCGTTTCGCCGAGATGCCAGAAGGGAAGTTTTCTTTTGGTATCATGTTGACCCCTGGGGCCCATGCTGCTCAGCTGCGCACTGAGGTCCTACATGCTAAGGTTCCTCAAGACCCAGATGCTGTTTGTGTTCTTGCTCCTAGCAACAACCTGACCGCAAGCAGGACCGTCGACGAGGCAGCCGTCGACTACGCCCGATTCCTCACTGCTGTGAGGAGCTGCTGGTCGGAGGTAGGCTTTTATTTCATGTCTTGCTTGTCCTGTATTCTTAGTAGTTAAACAAAACTAGAAGTACATTGACTACTTTAATTGTATGAGCTTTCAAAAAATGTGTACTAAATGTGGTGTGTGTGATTTTGAATGAAACTGTCATTGGTGTTCTCTAAAATTTTGACTACGCCCGATTCCTCACTGCTGTGAGGAGCCGCTGGCCAGAGGTAAGCATTTATTTCATATCTTGCTTGTTCTGTATTCTTAGTAGTTAAACAGCACTAGTAGTACATTGACTTCTTTAATAAGATTAATTGTATGAGCTTTCAAAAAATGTGTACTAAATATGGTGTGTGTGATTTTTGAATGAAACTGTCAGTTGGTGTTTTCTAAAATTTTGTGCCCTACAGGTCTTTGTGGTGGACTCCCCCCCCCCGCCTGAACGAGGATGAGGAGCACCAGAGGGCCCTTCGCCACTCGTACCATCGCGTGACAGCTCGTATGGGTAAGTAACAATTAAAACAAGTAAAAGAAAAGTACTTAAGAATGTCTGTCTGTGATGAACATAGTCATACATGTGTGAATATTGTAATGACTTTCTTTTTCTTTTTTTCATGTTTTTAGGTTTGAGGTACTTCTCTGCGGAGGAGTACTTCCCCCGTACGCGCTTGGATCTGTGGAGCAGAGACGGCATAAGTAGAGTATCTGTGTGATAGAAAAGGTCTAATTTGCTATAATTTCTTGTGTGTCGATATGAAACAGTCGACACGAGCTACCTTTTGAAGTTAAACTGTCTGTAAATGGACTTGTATTGTCATGTCTGCAGGTTCACCTGAGTGACCGTGAGGGGATGGGGATCCTCACCCAGCTGCTGTGGGCCTCCATGGAGCAGTTCCTCGAGACACCACCAGCACCTCCCCCTCCCCCGGTGTCTCCTACTCCTTCACAGCCGCTTAGGAAGGTTTCGCCTAAGCTGGTTGTGAAGGGAGAGGTACGTGCTCCTGTCTCCTGACCCCTTCCAGTGGAAGGTCGTTGGTCAGAGCAAGCAAGGTTAGTAGTTTTTTTTTTTTTTTTTTTTTATTATTAGGGCCCGAGCAGGGAACCCCTGCGAGGACCCTATTGTATTTCAAGGGATTCTTTATTTTTTATTTTTATTTTTTATTTTTTATTTTTTATTTTTTTTTCTTCGGACGAAATGATTGCATTTTTGACTACCTGAACATACCCCAAAACTCACCAAACTTGGAATATAAGTCCCACCCGGCGAAAAATTTTATAATCTATTGTCGTCCTGAATTTCCACCACTAGGTGGCGCTGTTATTAAGCACAGCGCATTTTGGCTAATAACTCCCATATACTTTGTCGCACATTCAAAAACCTTATATCCACGCGTTCAGTGAAGTGGGCTGAGTCTCGTGGTATAGGCCACGCCCATTTCCGCCTACCGTTTTTTTTCGCTACGTCGCAAAATGTCGAAAACCTACTTTTTCGAACTCCTCCCAGGCGAGTTCACCGATTTGCACAAAACTTGGCACACAGCATCTGTGGACCCTCCTGACAAAAAGTTATTAAAAGAATTTTGATAGGCCAAACAATACTCACGTTATTAAATAACAACTTCCTGCAGACTTCCTGCCAAACAGGAAGTGTTGGATATCTCCACAACGGTGTGTCCAAATGACATGGAACTTAAGATTATACTTTGACATGACTTAATGAGTATGTGTCCAAAAGTCTAGGTGATGACCACAAGGTGGCGCTCTTTAAATTCATATAGTTTATATCTCCACATCGCTTGGGCGGATTGACACCAAACTTGGTATAGTCATTGCCACTGCCCCCTTGAGGATATCTGACAAAGGACTTATCAATCGGCCGCTAGGTGGCGCTCTGGTGCCAGTTTAATTTTAGATTTGGCCCTGTGCCCACACCATAACACTTATGGAAATGAAATTCATAGAGCTGGTATAGACTGGCCCCTGCAACTTACACACCAAAAATGACCAGCAGGTGGCGCTATTTTTCACTTGAAGAGTTTTTGGCCCATAACTCACACATAATGTGTCACACATTGATAAACCTTATATCTCCATGTTCCCTGCATCCAGCTGAATTATTTGGTGCAGGCCACGCCCACTTTCGAGCTAACTTTCAGTTCGCAAAATTGCGACAAATGCAAAACCTACTTTTTCGAACTCGTCCCAGGCAATTTAACCGATTTGCACGAAACTTGGCATAGAGCATCTGTGGACCCTCCTGACAAAAAGTTATTAAAAGAATTTTGATAGGCCAAACAATACTTAAGATATTAAATAACAACTTCCTGCAGATTCCCGCCCAAACAGGAAGTGTTAAATATCTCCACAATGGTGTGTCCAAATGACATGAGACCTAAGATAATACTTTGACATGAGTTCCTGAGGACGTTTGCAAAAGTGTAGGCGATGACCACAAGGTGGCGCTCTTTAAATTCAAATAGTTTATATCTCCACATCGGTTTGGCGGATTGACACCAAACTTGGTATACTTATTGCCACTGGCCTCTTGAGCATATCTCACACAATGCTTATCAATCGGCCACTAGGTGGCGCTCTGGTGCCAGTTTAATTTTATATTTGGCCCTGTGCCCACACCATAACACTTGTGGAAATGAAATTCATAGGTTTGGTATAGACTAGCCCCTGCAACTTACACACCAAAAATGACCAGCAGGTGGCGCTATTTTTTATGTAAAAGCGTTTTTGGCCCATAACTCACACATAATGTGTCACACATTGTTAAACCTTATATCTACTTATTCCCTGCATTCAGCTGAATTATTTGTTGTAGGCCACGCCCACTTTTGCGCTAACTTTTTGTTCGCAAAATTGGGACGAATGCAAAACCTACTTTTTCGAACTCCTCCTAGGCAATTTGACCAATTTGCACAAAATTTTGCGTGAAGCATCTATGGACCCTCCCGACAAAAAGTTATTAAAAGAATTTTGACAGTCCATAAAACAGCCAAAATATAAAACAACAAATTCCTGCAAATTGTCTAGAAAGCAGACAATCATGTACATCTTAACAAACTACTTCCTGATTATCATGTAAATGTTGAAAATTGTGTGCAATGGACTGATGAGGCTTTGTGTAAAATTTGGTGCAGATCGGGCAATAGGTGGCGATTTGGTCGCAGTCTAATTACTTTGAATGGAAAGTAAATGGGAAAATCTTAAAATCCTCTTCAAAACTCATTGCCTTTCAACGTCTTGTTGTGCTTCTTGCTTTGAGCTACAGATACTATTCAACATTTTAAAGAGTCAGAAGACCTTGAACTATTGGGCATGTATTCAGTTTCTAACAATCTTTAACAGTTTTCAAATCATCACAGTTTTAGTTTCAAGGATTTTTTAGGCTATCTTGTGATTTTATAATGGGTGTGTGTTGCGTGAGCTAAAGTGCCTGAAATCATCGCTACAGTGTAGAGCAGCTGGAAGAACTGGAGAAAAAATTCGCTTCAGCTACTGGACGATGATACTTTCAGCTTCTTCCCGAAACTATTTCTTTGCATTATGCCTCATGTGGACATTTTCGTCAGCCAGCTCCAGAAGCGGACCATCAACTCAGTCTTTGTCTGGGGAATCATGCAGCAGTACACGCTCTTTTTTCTGTCTTCAGCGTGCATTACTTAATGCCAGCGGGAGCAGGCCACCAAATTATAAAGAAACGGCTTCTTCGAGGCGTTGCGTGCGGAAGCCCTGACGGCAGCATGCCCCGAGGTGCGTGGACTGCGAGGGCCCGACCAACGCTGCTCGCAGCTTTAATTATATAATGTGTCTTTTACATGTGTTTGTGTACATTTTGGTTCACGGGTTCACAGTCATAACTTAAAAAGCACCTATTTAATCAAATATGTGATGTGCTTTCCCAGCCGCAGGTTCCTGGTCCGGCCAGCGTGGCTCAGCAGCAGGTGACTTATTTTTCTTTTTCTTTCTTTTTTTTTTTTTTTTTTTTCACAACAAGTTAACTGGTTAGTATTTAAACTTTGTGTATTTGACCTGACAAATATTCATTTGTCTTTGTGGTGTTTTGTCTTCCACAGGAGAAGGAGTCCTTCCTTCCACTGAACCCACGGTGGTTCAGTAGCACGACCCTTTGTACTATGGAGGAAGTGTCTCCTTCTCAGCTGTCTGACGTGGTGGATGTCCCATCTCTTCCAGCGCGCAAGAAGGTAAATTGTGTGACATCGCTCCTCAGCTGTATTATAAAGTTTCTCCTTGTTCCCTACAGTTACTGGTTCTATGTTTTATTTGACGGTGCAGGTGGCCTCCCCAGCGGCAGCCAGGCGTCATAGGACCACGGAGAGACACCCCCCTCGCCACCAGTCTCCTGTGAACAACGTATGTTACACAACTGACGCACATAGTCAATGTTTACAGTTGAAACAGTGTCTTCATGGAGACATAACTACATTGTCCACTCTGTCTGAATTTTAATATATTTGTTCTCATCTGTCAACAGCAGGTTGGATCCCCTCCAGCCAGGCTGTCATGGATGATGACGGCCCCTCCAGCCCGGTTCCTCGGTCCAGGACCACGGATGGAACACCCCCCTGCACCCAAACTTCAGTGACCAATGTATGTTACTCTCTGACACAAGACACAATCTCACTCAGAACACACAGTGTGTTCACTGAGATGCGTGAAGTTTAACATACTTGTTCTCATGTGTCAGCAGCTGGTTGGATCCCCTCCAGTCAGGTTGTCCTATAGTTTGGGTGATCCGGTGACCCCCTGCTGTTCACCAGTTGCGAAGGTAAAGATTATTCCTATTGAATAAAGTTCATAATGTCGTTAAAGTCTTCATTTATTGTTATTATTTGTTCTCAGGTGGCCAGGATGAAGACCCCTTCACCGGCTGGACCATCTCAGACCATTAAACCTGCGACCTGTCACTCTCCTCGCCCAGTTAAGGTATTTACTCCACAACAGACACACACAGAACGTTTACTGTAAAATGCTGTAACTACATTAAACTGGTTCATTTAACATCTCTGCTACTATCATCTTTCGCTGCAGTTCACAAATGTCAGTGAATAATTGAAATAAATTTGGAAAACTTTTCTTGTATCAACTTGCTGCGTGGTGTTGCCTCATGTCTAGATATTAACTGGTGTTATTACTTACCACAGACCGTCGGGACACCAGTTCCCTCATCGTCCTGCTGGCCCTGGATTATCGATGACGGACTTGCCACCTCTCATTCCCCTTCTAAAGAGGTAATGATATTTACATTTGGGTTTATTGTGGGCTTAATAAAGTGTTAGAGGTTAAGTGTGGTTTACTTTGAACTGAAATGCAAAAGGAAGGGAAGGAAGGAAATGAAGGAGGGAATTAATTACTATTTGTTGTTTTCATGTGTAAATGGTGTGACACACGTACAAGGGATGTATCAGAGTTAAAGGTCCTTTAAAGCCTCCTTCAAACTTTGGTCAAGATGACAAGGGGTGACAAAGGTTTATGATGGTCTCAAAACATTTAAGTTTAAAATATGGAATAATCTGTGTTAGTAATGTGTTCAAGTCAAGTATGATAATACTTAAGGTCGATATAAGCATGATAATCATTTGTGTATATGTAAGATTATCTATATGGTAAATTTGATCAGGAAAATTTGGTGGAAATGATATTGTATAATCAGATAGTTTAAAGCTGCAGTAGGTAAAATGTTTTTAGTCACATTTGCTTAAACTGTCACCCTGCTATAACTGTAGTATATGTAACAGTTAATTACTACCACTAATAATGTTAACTAGGCTTATGATTATGCTAATAAGTAATCCTTTATGATAATGATAATGTATCTTATTTCAGGTGCCGCTTAGTGCTAGTATTAGGGCCAGTCATAGTCAGAGCGACATGAGGTACAGGAAGTTCTCCAGGAACCACCAGTGTACCTGCATGTCCCTGACTTTTCTGGCTTATCTGAACGAGGGCTGTCAGTTTAATACTGCTGTCCTTGATAGAGTGCTGGCAAAGGGAGATTCACTTTATGTAGGTGTAAAACAACAGCTGATCCAGGAAAAAAGATTCCGCAGTGACCATCTCGCTGTGGCAGAACTGCCCAAACAAGTCCTGACTGACACAGATATGTGTAACGTCCACATGCCTGAAATCAGGTGTGGACTAGTGGAAGCCAGGCTTGGTATCTGCCCCTTGCCACACAGTTAGTGTCTGTCAGGTGACGTTAATCTGGCTTTAGTCATAATAAGTCCAGAGTGTATTGCAGTTTTCCGTCACCGCTCAGACAGTTATGGTGTGTTTGATTCACACTCAAGAAGTGTGATGGGCTTACCTCACCCCCACAGAACTGCAATTATGAAGACCTTCTCAAAAATCAGTGACTTGGCTGAACACCTGCACAAACTCTTTGCAAATCACGGCCCTTCTGCCAGTTATGAGTTTGTGCCGGTGTCATTCGAAGCCATTGGTTCAAGAGAATGCCCTCAGGTATCTCTGGCACATAGTGCATCCAGGACAGCTCCTGCACCGCCAGCAGCAGAGCGCGTCCTCAAGACGGCTCCTGCACCGCCAGCAGCAGAGCGCGTCCTCAAGACGGCTCCTGCACCGCCAGCAGCAAAACGTTTCACAAAGTTGCCAAAGCAACAGCGACGAAGAGCGATGCGTCAAGCCAGCAAAAACCAACATGCATTACTGTCTGGTGAAGAAAAAAGGAAAAAAAATCCAATATGAAAGGAAAAAGTACAGCAGCTGTCTAGAATTTAGAAGAAAAAAACCTCCAAGCACAAAGAAGATATGCCCAAGACAGTCTCCATCAGAATCAGCGATTACTGTCCTTCACATGTTACTATGAAAATGTTCAGGATAAGAAGAAGGAAAACTCGTCAGAAGATACAGGGAAGATGCTACTTTCAGAAGACAACGGAAGACTTACATCACAAAGAAATACAAGGAAGATGCCACTTTCCTCACTAGACAAAAGAAACCCTTTAGAGATAGATACCAGTCAGATCCAGTGTTTCGGAGCAGACGAAAATTTGGCATGTCTCAGAGATGCAACACAGATCAAAGCTATAGCCAAAAGAAAAAGCAAGATTTCAATCTTAGATATCACAATGATCCGGAATTTAGACGTCGTTTTAATCAACGTTGTAACCAGCAGAGAGGAACCAAACTGGCCACAAATGCTGCCTTTAGCATATTTTACAAGATGCAGAGAGCTCTTAGAATCCGGAGAAAATACAAACAAATTGTGTCCCACCGTCCCCAGCCACTGATTGATCCGGTGATGGAAGCAGCCATAGCTGCCTTTCGTGAGTCCATTAGACATGGACCCACATACATTTGTACTGTTTGTAACAGAACCATGTTTCCTAATCAGGTCAAAGAATGCAAAAGACAAAAATATGTTTATATACGCAAAAGTTGCCGCAGCATGCTTGACAGGAAACTATGTTCACTTTTGTAACACTGACTGCTCTACCCCTTGCTCTGTGCCAAAAGAGAGACTGCATGAATGGATATGCTACACCTGCGACAACCACCTTAGCAGAGGATACCCCCCCATGGCAGTCGTAAACAATTTGGAGTTGGCACCCATCCCCCCAGAATTGGCTGCACTTAATGTGCTTGAGAGGCAGCTGATAGCAAAAATCCTGCCATTTGCAAAAATTGTTGCTCTGCCAAAAGGCCAACAGAGAGCAGTCCACGGAGCCGTTGTGTGCGTTCCATCAGAGGTGGAAGCGACCGTCAACAGTCTCCCAAGGCCCAGAGCAGAAGCGCAGCTGCTTCAAGTGAAATTGAAAAGGCACATCAAATACAAAGGTTACCAGCACTTTTACAACGTTAATATGAAGAATATGCTAGCTGGCCTTGCGAAATTGAAAGAGACACATTCAGAATATAAAGACGTGTTTATCGATGAGACTGCCACTTTTGACTATCTGCTCGAAGAAGAGGAGCCCATCGAAGAAGAGGCACCCAGACAGGAAGAGGAGCCCAGCATCCCAGAAGAAGATAGGGATGTCGATTTAGAGGAAATTTTTAAAAGCCAAAACGAGCCGGGACAGTTGGAGGCAGATGAGGAAGAGCAGGAGGAGCTGAGACCAGGCCTCTCCCTGGACACTTGCATGCAGCCCCCCGACATTGCACAGGAAATCCTTTCATATGGCGATGGAGTATTTAACGTTGCACCAGCGCAAGGCAACAAACCGGTTGGTTTTTTTCACCATACCCAAGTTAGAGGCCATGGCTTTTCCTGTACAATTTCCGACAGGAGAGAACACGTTAGGTGAAGCTAGAACCGTCTCCCTGTCCCCGAGCCTCTACTTTAATTCTAGGCTTTCTAGTTTGTTACAGAGACTCACCTCGCGACAAATGGTATGTCTATACAAATGTGCAAAGGAAAGTCGAAAACCAAAGACGGCCGTAGGATTAACAATGTCATGCTCCAGGACAAGGATGAGATAGAACAGCTCATCATGAGCCAAGATGCAACCAGGTTCATGCAGCCTCTTAGAGGCACTCCAGCCTATTGGAATAAAACGCTTAAAGATGTGCACGCCATGGTTCGTCAAATTGGAAAACCAACATTTTTTGCCACGTTCTCCGCTGCTGAGATGAGATGGCCTGAGTTCATAGAGGCCATCAAAGCTCAGCAAGGTGAACAAGGGCTGTTTTCAGATTTGGATTGGAAATCAAAATGTGACATTCTGAGAAGTAACCCCATCACAGTAATGGCCATGTTTGAAAAGAGAGTAGAGGCTCTCATGACGAACCTCATCCTCTCTCCTTCACAACCGATTGGTGAAGTAGAAGATTATTTTTATCGCGTTGAGTTCCAAGCCAAGGGAAGCCCGCACATCCACATGCTCATTTGGATAAAAGATTCACCTAAATTTGAAGAGGACCCTGATAGACACGTCATGGAATTTATAGATAGATACATTAGTTGCAAAATGCCCGACCCTGACACAGATCCGGAACTCCACAAAATAGTGTCAGAGGTTCAGGTGCACAGCAGGAAACATTCAAAGTCCTGTAAGAAGGGAAATGTAGCCTGCAGGTTCGGCTTTCCAAAACTACTGATGGATAAAACATTCATCACCAGGCCCCCCACTATTAATTGCCACCAAAAAGAGGATCACGATGATGCAGACTTTGAAGCGCAAGTAGAGGAGCAGAAAAGGGCCCTCGCAGAAATGCAAAAATTGGCTAAACAAACGCTCCAACCAGTTAGAGATCTGCTTATGGATCCAGGCGCTTCGTTCAGCGGTTTGATAGACTTGCTTTGCCAGTGTAACTTAACTTACGAGCAATACTTTGCCGCCGCGCAGCGCCATCCAAATGATTTTTGGGTTAATGCCTACAATCCTGATTTGCTTAGAGCATGGAACGCAAACATGGACATCCAGTACGTCATAGACGACTACAGCTGCATCATGTACATGATGTCATATGTAGCGAAACCGGAGCACGAGATGACGGAATTCCTTAAGAACGTCATCAAGGATGTTAAGACATCTGATGTTAACAAGCGCGACGAAATGAAACAAATTATGCAGGTCTACTCTAAACACAGAGAGGTCAGTGCTCAAGAGGCTGTAGCCCGTACCTGCAGCTTACGCCTCAAGAAGTGCTCCCGATCCGTGGTGTTTATTCAGACCGACGAGGAAGGTCTGAAAATGAGTCACCCTATGAGTAGACTGGCAAGAATGGAACCCGGATCAGTGGATGTATGGATGTCAGGGTTGCCTGAAAAATACGTCAACAGACCTCTCTCTCTCGAGTTTGAATGCATGTACCTGGCCGAGTTCGCGTCAGACTACAGGGTAGTCTACGGCCGGCAAACAGAAAGCCCGAATGCCATTCCATTGTTGAATGATGAAGGAGTTATTCAAAAGAGAACCGTAGGAAAACCAGCAATCATTAGATTTACTCGCTTCTCTGAGGAAAAAACTCCAGAGAAGTTTTATAGAAGATTGCTGAAACTTTATCTCCCACATCGATCCGACGCCGATCTGAGAGATAAAGCGTACCCCACTTATGAAGAGTTTTATAAGTGTAGCGACAAGTGGGGTATGAGAGTAGAGGAAATAGTGGGGCACAACAAAAAACGTTATGAGGGCCAAGGAAAAAACATGGAAGCTGCGTTTCAACAGCTTCAGGTGTGCGGTCCTCTCGTGAATGCTTGGAACTCTTTTGTGCCCGAAGTTGAAGTTGACCGGCTGGAGTGCCTGGCTGACTCAGGCTTCCGTTTTCTACAGTGTTCGACAGTGGTGCTTTGAACTAGTCTGGGGCCACAATCCAGAACCATTTTATTACTTCCTGTCAGGAGGGGCTGGATGTGGCAAATCGCATGTGATTAAGTGCATTCACCACGAGGCAACGAGAATTCTACGTGAGCTCCCGAGATTTTGGGACCACGCAGACATGACCCAACCCGCAGTGCTGCTGACCGCATTCACAGGTACAGCAGCATTTAACATATCAGGCAACACGTTGCACTCCATTCTCAAATTACCAAGGTCCTTGAAGCCACCTTATTAAGGTCTTGGGAATGCACTCGACGAAGTCAGAGCAACACTGGCGAACGCTGAGATTCTCATCATCGATGAGATATCCATGGTCTCTAAAGAGCTATTTGCCTACGTGTATTGGCGATTTCAGCAGATCAGGGGTAATCGGAAGCCATTTGGAGGCATGTCTGTCCTTGCTGTAGGTGACTTTTATCAACTGCCGCCCCTTGGTAAAGCCAAGCCACTGTGTGTGTACGAGGAGACTGAGTTTGATCTCTGGAAGGATAACTTCAAAATGGTCACCCTGACAGAGATCATGCGACAGAAAGACGATCGAGCTTTTGCTGAACTCTTGAACCGTCTCAGGGTGAAGCAAAAGGAAGATTCTTTGTTAAATGAAGACAGGCTCTTGCTTACACAGGCAGTGGCTGATAGTCAGCATTGCCCAGCACTGAGTCTACACATCTACGCCACAAACAAAGAAGTAGACCGTCACAACGCCAACATCGTAACTGCTTCCTACAAGGATGCGATTGGCATTGCAGCTCGTGATTTTCGAAAAGACCCCAGAACTGGCTGCTTGACGTTTGTGTCTGGGGAAATTAAAGGACACAAGTGAGATTTGCCCGACAACATAATGGCTGCTCAAGGAGTAAACGTTATGTTGATCCGAAATTTAGATGCGGAAGACGGCCTTGTGAACGGTACATTTGGAACCATTTCTAACATTGTAATTAGAGAACCGGAAGGCATGAAGATGATTGGACTCCTGCTGGACAATCCTACAGCAGGACAGAGATACCGCAAAAAAATCTTAGGTCCCTCAGATGACTCAGGTTCTCCTCAGATCTTTCGATGTACACTAAGTAACAAGAAGGGGGTTGTTCGCCGGCAGTTCCCCGTGAAATTAGCTTTTGCTTGTACGGCCCACAAAGTTCAAGGAATGACCATGCCGTCTGTGGTTGTGTGTCTGAAGCGTGTTTTTGAACCTGGTATGGCGTACGTCGCGCTCAGCTGCACAACCTCGCTTCAAGGTCTCACCATCCTTGACTTTGATGAGAAAAAAATTTATGCTGACCCCAAGATCAAGACAGCCCTGGAAAGTATGCCTCATGCATCTTTCCAGAGCTGTAGACCATTGTTAACGTTTTTGAAATCTATACAACAAACGCCAAAGGTTTTGACAATTGTCCACCACAACACGCAGGGTCTGCCATGTCACATGGTGGACCTGAAAGCACATCACGAGCTCCAACAAGCAGATGTGCTTTGCCTTACAGAGACACATTTGTCAGGGTCCTCTGTAGCTGAAATCTTTCAATTGGAGGGGTACACCATGTTCACACGTGTCTTACAACAGCTGTGTGAACATGGCCAAAAAAGAGGGAGGTGGAGTTGCGATGTACTGTAGAGACACTGTGCAAGCAGAGCCTCGCAGGTACATGCAACAGGTCACTGATTTGGAGTTTGTTGTCCTTAAAATTGAGGCTCCAGTCAAAGTGCTAATAGCGACTGTGTACAAACCGCCAAGTTTTCAAATGGGAATCTTTCTCCAAAACTTGAAAAACCTCTTGGACTCATTGGACATGTTAAATCACCAGCCCATCATTGTTTGTGGCAATTTTAATGAGGACCTCCTTTCAAAGGGAAAAAAAAGTATCAAAGATTTGTTTCAGTCCAGAGGTTACACTCAATTAGTAGCAAATTCGACAACCGAAAAGAACACACTGATTGACCACATTTATATTTCACATCCTGATAAATGCCTTCAATCAGGTGTTCTCCAAACGTATTACAGTTACCACAGCCTGTCAGACTTGGACAGGCAATCCTGGGTGGAGACATGTTTCTCTGGTGGGGGCGAGCATTTCAGGGCATTGGTCATATGGCTGAGGTTTACTGAAGTTTTGCTTTAAAGAAGCCTCGAGCCCGGCACGTCTCAGAAGATAGTTATTTTGTAAATGCCATGGTGCCAGGTACAATCCTGCTTTCTCTCACCGGCTTGACTTGACTGACATGGAATGTGGGGTGTACTCGTAGGGACTGAGGCAGGCGTAGACGAACCGCTGCTGGTCCAATATTCCTGGTGACGGGGAAAGGACCTACAAACCACGGAGCCAGTTTCTTGGATGACACCTTGAGGTTCAGATCTTTAGCTGATAGCCATACCCTTTGTCCTGGACGGTAGTTAGGAGCCGGACGTCTTTTCCGATCTGCGTTCCTTTTCACCCGATCTCCCTGCCGGATAAGAACCTGTCTGGCGGCTGCCCAGATGCGTTGACAACGTTGAACCATGGCATAGGCTGAGGGTACCGATGCTTCCTTCTCATTGTCTGGGAACAAAGGTGGTTGATAACCAAAAGCACAATGAAAGGGAGAGAGACCAGTAGCCGAAGTAGGTAATGAATTATGTGCATACTCAACCCAGACCAGGTGTTTGCTCCATGTTGAGGGATTCTGGTGTACCACACATCGGAGGCCGATTTCCAACTGTTGGTTGAGGCGTTCAGTCTGGCCATTTGCTTCTGGATGATATCCTGAGGTCAGGCTGGCTGTGGCTCCAATTAGGCTGCAGAATTCTTTCCAGAACTTGGATACAAACTGGGGCCCCCGGTCCGAAACAATGTCTTTCGGGAATCCGTGAACTCGAAAACCTTGAGTCATCATGACTTCAGCCGTTTCTTTGGCTGACGGTAGTTTCGGTAGTGCAATAAAACGTACCATTTTTGAGAATCGATCCACCACTGTAAGGACCGTAGTGTTTCCCTGGGAGACCGGGAGCCCAGTGACAAAGTCCAAAGAAATGTCCAACCAAGGTCTGGATGGAATGGGGAGTGGTTGTAGTAGTCCAGTGCGAGCCTTGGAGGAAGTCATGTTGCGAGCACAGACCGAACAAGCCTCTACGTACTCCCGGACCTCCGATTCCATCGCTGGCCACCAGAATCTCCGGGAGATGACATACGTGGTCCGTTTGACCCCTGGATGGCATGAAAGCAGCGAGGTGTGAGCCCAATGAATCACCTGTGGCCGTAGCTCAGCAGGTACATACAGACGATCGTCGGGGCAGCCACGAGGCAACGGAGCTCCACCATTAGCTTGCTTTACCTCGTTTTCTATAGGCCAAGTCACCGCTCCTACCACACAGTTCAGTGGCAGGATAGGTTCGGTTTGCTTGGTCTGAGGCTCGGGATCAAAGAGTCTGGACAGCACGTTGGGTTTTACGTTTCTGGATCCCGGCCTGTAAGACGAGGTAAAAGAGAAACGGTTAAAGAACAGCGCCCACCTGGCCTGGCGAGAGTTTAATCTCTTGGCCTTTCGAATAAATTCTAAATTTTTGTGATCGGTCCAGACAATGAAAGGTTGATCGGCACCCTCTAACCAATGTCGCCATTCCTCCAACGCTAGTTTTACAGCCAACAGTTCTCGGTTGCCAACGTCGTAGTTCCGTTCTGCTGAGGATAGTCGTCGGGACAGGAATGCGCACATGTGCATCTTACCGTCTTTGTCAGATCTCTGGGACAGTACTGCTCCTACTCCCTCATTAGATGCATCTACCTCCACCACGAATTGTCTCTGGGGGTCCGGTAAGGTGAGGATGGGAGCTGTGGTGAAGCGGTGCTTGAGTTCCCGAAACGCCTTTTCAGCCTCAGGGCTCCAGATGAACGGGACCTGGGTGGAGGTAAGAGCATGGAGAGGAGCAGCTATTGCGCTGAAACCTCTGACAAACCGCCTGTAAGAGTTAGCAAAACCAAGGAATTGCTGAACCTTTTTGCGGCTGTCTGGAGTGGGCCATTCGGCTACAGCGCTAACTTTAGCTGGATCCATCTGAACTCTTCCAGGGGCTACAATGAAGCCCAGGAACGAGACAGTCTCGGCATGAAAGACACTTTTCTCAGCTTTAACATACAGTTTGTGTTCAAGTAGTCTGTCAAGAACTTGGGCTACATGGTCTTGATGCGTGGCGAGGTCAGGTGAATAAATCAGAATGTCGTCCAAGTATACGTAGACGAACTGGTCCAGGAAGTCTCTGAGAACGTCGTTTATCATGGCCTGAAAAACAGCAGGTGCGTTAGTGAGTCCAAATGGCATAACACAATATTCATAGTGTCCGCTGGGAGTGTTGAAGCCGGTCTTCCACTCGTCTCCTTCTCGGATTCTAACCAGGTGATAGGCATTGCGAAGATCTAGTTTGGTGAACACCTTTGCCTGTTGCAGCTGGTCGAAGACAGAGGTCATCAGTGGAAGTGGGTATCGATTTTTAATGGTCATTCCGTTCAGCGGGCTATAGTCAATGCACGGGCGGAGTGAACCATCTTTCTTACCCACAAAGAAAAAACCGGCTCCCGCTGGTGATGATGATGGACGAATTAATCCAGCTTTCAGGGAAGCGGAGATGTAGTCATTCATAGCTTTCTTCTCGGGTCCGGAGATGGAATAAAGTCGCCCCTTGGGAATCGTAGAGCCAGGAATCAGGTCAATGGCGCAGTCGTAAGGACGATGAGGAGGGAGAGACACAGCTTTGGCTTTATTAAAAACCTCTTTGAGATGGTGGTAGCAGCTCGGGACTGAGGTCAGCTCTGGGTATTCTGGGTCTGAGACAGGGTTAGTGGAGAACAGGTTTATCTCTGCGACCGGTTCAGTAAAACAGTGTTCGGTGCATTCCTCCCCCCATTCTCTGATCTGGCCATTCTTCCAGTCGATGTGGGGATTGTGATGAAAAAGCCAAGGTTGCCCCAGAATCAGAGAGTGGGAGGTGGAGGTGAATAAATGAAATTGGATCTTCTCATGATGATTTCCAATAGACAGTTTAACTGGGCTGCTTATGTGAGAAATAACAAAAATGTCCGCTCCGTTAAGAGAACGTGCACGAATGGGTCTGGCTAGGGGTTCACAGTCAATGTGCAATTTCTTGGCTAAGTCCCAGTCCATTAAAATTTCATCTGCTCCTGAATCAATCAGCACATCCATGTCAATATGTGAATTAAGCTTAACTTGCGTGAGCACACGAACAGCAGTTTTAGCGACCTGGTTAGAACTCACCCCCGGGGTCCATTTGGCTGGGCATGAGCTGACGAGGTGACCGGTTTCTCCGCAATAAAAGCACCTTCCCTCCTGGCTTCTCTTCTGCCGTTCCTCCTGGGACAATCAAGCTCTTCCTAGCTGCATGGGTTCTTCGTCGGAGCGGATGTGGGGTTTTTCTGGAGACGCTCGGTGCGGAGTCGGCCATCTTGATTCCCGTGGAGCCGTATGTTGATCTCGACCGCTCCGTCTCTCTTCGCGGTATCTTCGGAGTTGTGTTTGTCGGTTATCCGTGCGAATTGCGAGGGCGGATGAGTGCATTCAGACTTGTGGGCAAGTCTAACGGAACCAGCAGATCTTGAATCTCTGCCGACAAACCTTTCAAAAAGATATCGTAGAGAGCAGCATTGTTCCATCCACTCTCGGCAGCCAGCGTGCGAAAATGAATGGCATAATCACAAACTGAGTCTTTTCCTTGTCTCAGGGTGCTGAGTTCCTGGGCCTTCTCTCTGCTGGAACACACGGGGTCGAAAGTCCTTGTTAGCGCTGTCTGGAAACCTGCAATGGTCTCGCATACGGTGGAATTTCGGCTCCATTCGGCCGAAGCCCAAGCTTTGGCCCGCCCTGTCAGGTGGGAGATCATGAATGCCACCTTGGCACGTTCGGTAATGAAGGCTTGTGGCATAAGCTCGAAGTGAATCGAACAGTCAATTAAAAAGGTTCGGCAAAGTCCCGGCTCACCGGCGTACTGAGTTGGAGGTGCCAGCTTACAAGAGGCTGGAGAAGGTGGAGTCGGAGTTGCAGGGCTTTGGCGACAGAGTTGTCCCAGTAGCTCTTGGATCTGGGAGGAGAGTTGCCCCATGTTGGCAGCCATGGCGGTCTGGAACTCCTCCTGGCGGTTTAAACAAGCTTCCTGGGTCCTCAGCACCTCCGAGAGTCGCTCTGCCTCAGACTCAGATGCAGTATAGGCAGAAGTAATGTCAAGTTTTATTGATCTGTTTTTGCAGCTCTCCAGAATGAATGAAAACCAAAAGGCTATGAAAATCTGAGGGACAAACAAGACAAACAACATGGAACACAGAGTAACAAAAAACGCTCCCGCAGGAGGAAAACCTACTCTAATCTGGGAATCAATCTTAAGTATAAAAATTACAAAATAAATCTCTCCGCAGAGGAAGCACAAGGGCTATGAAAAATAACTACTCTATCTTATGAAAATTTTAAACACAAAATCGCTCACAAGGAGGAGAAACAAAAGGCTATGAAATCTCAAAATTCAAACACAAAACTTAACCAGAAAAATACAACTTAAATTCACTCTTCTCGAGAGGACAAAATGCAGATAAATAAAACAAGAACAATACTTAACAAGGCAAGGATCAGGACTGTGGTTCAAGGCTTTGGTACACGACGTGGAAGACGAAATACTTTGGCGACGCAGACAGGGGAAGACAAAGACTTTATACACATGGGGGAGGGGAACACAGGTGGAAACAATCAGGAATTAGGGATGACGTCAGACCAGGGACACAAGAGGAAGGGCAAGTGACCTGAAACGAGAGGAGAGTTACTTTCAAAATAAAACATGAAATTCACGAGACAGATCCCAAGACAAGACAACCTCACCGTGGTGTGACACAGCCCAGTTTATTGTATTTTGACTGAGTAATGACTTATCTCCAGCTGTTATGTCCAAGACCTGTTGTGCCACGTTTTTACAGTGTACCAGGAGCTGTGGTCCTCTCCGGGTGAGTATAGCATCCGAGTGTTTCTGATTTCAGGTTGTGATTGATCTCCCTGGTTAGTTAGGGAGTGTGCCAGCTGGGCAGAGCAATCTGTCCTTCCATCGGTGTACTATTTGTTATTTTGCCTTTTTTATTTTCGAGGCAATCCTGGGTGGAGACATGTTTCTCTGGTGGGGGCGAGCATTTCAGGGCATTGGTCATATGGCTGAGGTTTACTGAAGTTTTGCATTAAAGAAGCCTCGAGCCCGGCACGTCTTAGAAGATAGTTAGGTTTAGTTTGGAGTTAGGCAGGTACCAGGGGGCTTGCTTGGATAATCATTTGCACTCGGAGATTTGCTCAGTAGTGATTGATGTCATTTATTTCACTATTTAGTCTTGTTTAGTCTTTTAGTGTGTTTAGTCTCATGTAATTGTTTTTCATATGTATGTTGTTGCAGTGGCATGTCTTGGCTGGAAATAGTTTAATCTTATAATGTTAATGTGTGTGTATGTATGTATTAGTTTATTTTAGAATGGGGTCAGCAACTTTTTTCATGTTCTTATTATCTCTTGAGATGATGAGAACGACCGAGCCAGTGTGTTAAATGTTTTGTAATTAATAATTTTGTAAATGCCATGGTGCCAGGTACCATCCTGCTTTCTCTCACCGGCTTGACTTGACTGACATGGAATGTGGGGTGTACTCGTAGGGACCGAAGCAGGCGTAGATGAACCGCTGCTGGTCCAATATTCCTGGTGACGGGGAAAGGACCTACGAACCGCGGAGCCAGTTTCTTGGATGACGCCTTGAGGTTCAGATCTTTAGCCGATAGCCATACCCTTGGTCCTGGACGGTAGTTAGGAGCCGGACGTCTTTTCCGAAACATTTTTAATATATTTATCATGTATTTATTGACATTGTTTGTAAAATCTTACCTCATGTTGTTCTCATCTATTTAGATGAGAATGGCATGTGTAAGATATAATGTAAGCTGCAATGTAATAGCTAAGCTCATGTAAGAATTACATTAGCTAAGCTTATGTAAGTTATCATGTAATTATGTAATTTAAGGAAGTATGTTTAATGAATCATGTATTTTTTAAAATTATTTTGTATCATGTAATTGTATTTTTTTTTATTGTTTTTTTTTGTTTGTTTTGTTTTTTTCTGCTGGGTTGTCGTCACTACATTAGCTATGCTAATCTTAGCTAACTACATTAGCTACGCTAATCTTAGCTAATGTAGTGTAGGAGTGTCAGGGAGGAAGCTGAATGTCCAGCTGAGATGCAGACCAAGCTGCATGTCAAACCAGGTGCATAACAGAGTAAGTATGTCTCTTTTTTTCAAGTGATTCACTTGCATTGAGTGATTTAACTCAATGATGATGTCATTGTCTTTCTAGGATGACCCAGTGAGAAGGACCCTCTCTCCAGCAAAGACAACAACCCAGAAGAAAATAAGGGAAGTAATATTTCATTAAATTCTCAGCTTTCACTTCAACTGTTTCCATCAGTCTTTTGAACCTGTAACTAATTTATGTCTTTTAAATCTGGCAAAATGTATACAGACTACAAGAAGAAGACCTCCAGAGGACTGCAGCAACAATAAGGGAAGTAATGTTTCCTTTAATTCTCAACTTTCACTTCAACTGTTTCCATCAGTCTTTTGAACCTGTAACTAACTTGTCTTTTAAATCTGGCAAAATTTATGCAGATTACAGGAAGACCTCCAGAGGACTGCAGCAACAATAAGGGAAGTAATGTTTCCTTTAATTCTCAACTTTCACTTCAAATGCTTCCATCAGTCTTTGAAATCTGTAACTAATTGATGTCTTTCAAATCTGGCAACATTTATACAGACTACTGGAAGAAGACCTCAGAGGACTGCAGCAACAATAAGGGAAGTAATATTTCATTGAATTCTCAACTTTCACTTAAAATGTTTACATCAGTCTTTCGAACCTGTAACTAATTAATGTCCTTTAAATCTAACAAAAGTGATCCAGGAAGAAGACCTCCAGAGGACTGCAGCAAAAATAAGGGCAGTAATACTGTTTTCTCTTCAAATGTTTACGCGATGATTTTGAACTAATTCGTATCTCACTCTCCACTGAAGAGACAACAACTCTCAGACTCAGGATGAAGACCTCCAGGAAGAAGGTCTCCTGTGCTTGTTTTTTGGAGAGAAATAAATATCATCTCTGTTACAAGATGTCGGTGTATGTCGGTGAATTATTAATTATTTGCAAGTTTAGTTTTAGTTTGTGACAATGAAAAGATGAAGACGCTGAGAATGAATGGTAGGTGGTGAAATGAACACATTGTAGCATTGCATTGTAGTATCATAGCATTGACAATCCTCATTTCCCATTGACAGTGAATGGGGCTGAGTGAAGAAAATGAAACTTTGTTTTTCAAACATCGATATCTCTGGCATACTTTAACCTGGACACACCATTCGAAGTTTAAAATGTAGATGCAAGTCCAAATTATCAATGTGGGATTCAACTTTTGCTTTAGCTTTCATAGTTTTTTCATCACGGGGCAAAGCGCACAGCCCACAGGAATTGTCTAGTTCTCATTTACTAAGGAGGCGAAGTGTGTACACTCCAGAGCAGCAGGGGGCGGTACTGAGCTGGATGCTAACCGCCAGTAAACAAGAAGAAGACCTACGACCACTCCAGTCAGAGCAGGAGAGCGCAAACAGTCGGCTACGTTCAGAATGAGTAGCAGACGAGTGAGTGAAGTCTCTGGGTTAGACTTCCTCCAGTCAGTGTGAAAAGCACATACCTGTCAGTGTACAACAGAAGCCATTCTTCCACTTCTGAAATAACATAATGTTACACAATGCTCTGCAGGTAGCCAGAGGATACTGTAGGTTTGGTGTATAAATGTAGCATAATAAAATGAAATTAGGTTGATCATTTTTTGCTAAATAAAATCATTTACATATAAATATTATATATAAATATTAAGTAGTATATTGTAAGTAGGCTATTATCTGTATTTGGGGACTTTATCCATCTACACCGTTCTTGGTGATTAGTAATACTGACTCAAGTGACTCGCACAACCCAGATCAGTTTAGTGAGAGACTCATAACGACTCAAATCCTCAAAATGAACTATATTTACCAGCTCTACTCCAGGGCTACTGAAAGTTTCCTGTGTGTGACTGCCCATTACATTACAGTAGTGACAGTGAATAACTATTTGTTCTTAGCATTTGTTAAAGATAACTTTCCTTGCCAAACAAATGGAAAGCATGTTGGAACTAGCAATATCACCTCTCTTGCAGTGCCAGAATCTTACCTACTTTTAACCTTAGACTGTCACAATGATGTAGCAAATGTCAGACTGCCTCATTGTTTCAGTTTTAACCTGACTATACAAGACATGATTTTCCTAATGATCAGCGTATACCGAACCGAAAACCATGATCACAGAACCGTGATATGAACCGAACCATGGATTTTGTGAACCGTTCCACCCCTAATAGGAACTCATTGAGACTGACACCTAGCCACTGAAGAAGCTTACAGTTGATCTCAAGGGCTAATTAAAGGCTAAATCAAAGAAGTGAGTTTTAAGTTTAGATTTGAAGGCGTCAACAGAGCCAGATTGTCTGATGTCAGCTGGGAGGTTATTCCAGAGGAAAGGAGCCCGATAGGAAAAAGCCTTGCAGCCAGCTGACTTCTTCTTAATCCTGGGAACCATCAGGAGCCCTGAATTTTGAGACCGTAATGCCTGAGTTGGTATATATGGTGTAAAGAGATCTGACATGTACGAGGGGGCAATGCTGTGTTCAGTTTTGTATGTCATCAGCAGCACCTTAAAGTCTGATCTTAGAAGTAGTGGGAGACAGTGCAGTGATGCTAGGATTGGTGTAATATGATCAAATTTTCTTGTACGTGTTAAGACTCTGGCAGCAGCATTCTGAACCATCTGAAGACTCTTAGTGCTCTCACGTGGAAGACCTGAAAATAAGGCATTACAGTAATCCAGCCTAGACAAAACAAAGGCGTGAATCAGGATCTCTGCGTCTGCGGTGGACAGGAAGGACCTAATTTTAGCTATATTGCGCAGATAGTAGAAGGTGATCTTTGTAATTTCTTTGATGTGCTGATCAAAAGAGAATGTAGAATCAAAAGTAACACCTAGATTCTTGACGGTTGAACTTGGAGAAATAACGCAGTTGTCGAGAGTTATGGTCACCTGATCAACATGGTGTCTCTGTCTGGTGGGAGCAACGACCAGCATCTCATTTTTTTCCGAATTTAGGAGCAGGAAGTCTTCTGACATCCACGTCTTCACTGCATATAGGCAGGTCTCTATTTTCGTGATTTGAGATTTGTCATCAGCTTTTAAGGGCACATACAGCTGAGTGTTGTCCACATAGCAGTGGCAATGTATTCCATAGCTCTGAATAATTTCACTGAGAGGTGAAATATATAAAGAGAAGAGTAAAGGGCCCAGAACAGAGCCCTGGGGAACTCCATACTTCACAGAGGTAAAAACTGATGAAGTACCATTGTAAGAAACACATT